>NC_064559.1:150660002-150963032 GCF_937001465.1 Orcinus orca | reverse complement strand
TTCAAACAATATTTTCCAGATATACATGGTATATTTGTATTTAATTTTATAGAATGGCTTACTATTTTGATTTGACTACTATATTGTTTGGCATTTAAAAAAAAATTGTGAAACGCTTTACATAACTGAATGTTATCCAGTGGAGACTTTAGTAACAACTATAAAATATGTGCGTTCCATTTAGCAAAAGCAGATGATATTTATAAATGTGCTTGGAGCTCTTTAGAGGAATCTTTCCCCATCAGCCCAAGGTCCTATTTCTTTAAGAGTAGCCCCGTTCTTTGAAGTCAGGGAAAGGACTGGAGTAAATGCAGATCCTTACAAGTACTTATGTGGGAAATAGGAGTAGGGTGAATAAGAAAAAATGTATAAAATGTATAGTGTGAAGAGTACCAACAGATTTGTTCTATGTCTCCCTTTTCAATCAGAGGTGAAAAAATCAGGTTTAACAATGTTTCCCACAGTCATGAGGTTCTAGTAATATAGCGTATGATTCTCTCCACGTCCTGTTGATGTGAACGGCTTTGATAAGCCTCCCTTAATATGCATATGTCTAAACAAACCAAATATGCCAGGGTGTTATTATATACTGTCAAGCTCTGAGTTTTTTTTTAGAAACAAATATTAATTAAGTAACATATGTCCTAGAACTTCAGGGCATTTACAGATGAATAAAATAAATTCCTCTCATTTCAAAAATTTACACATTCCCCATATTATTGTTTGATTATTTACTCAATTATATATGATCACACAAAAGTAAAATACCCTAATATAAAATTAAAGGAGTGCTTAGTTTAACTGAGAGGGGCTTTACAGTGATTATTATCTTTAGGTATATAACTTGGTATTAAGAAATCCGACTTCTATAGATAGCAAGGTAGTGACAGTAGAAGTCTAAATGTTCACTGCTTATAGAAATTATATAAAAATCTATATAAAACTTTTTAGATGCTATGTAATTATAATCACAGTGAAGGTAGAATAGGAAAGCAGTCCCACTGCTGTTACTACAGTTAATCAAAATTTACTAAGTATATCTTTCTTTAGGAGGACTAGGAGAATAAAAGGAGAAGAAAGGAAAGAAGGCACAAAGGATGATGGGAAAGAGGAAGTAAAAGAAAATCATCTGCGTAATAGGGTTGGTAGAGATTTACAATGGTCACTTAACCTGTGTTACTGTCTCAAGGCATCATAAACCCAATCTCTCCTCATTCACAGTATCCCTAGCCAAATAGTAATCATGATAATTAATGTAAACTAAGCGTATACTATATGTCAGAAATAGCAAAATTCCTTAAAGGCACTCTCTTATTTAAGAATCACATGTGTCTGTTGCTATTTTATTTTTATCTTAAAGATGAAAAGGCTGAAGTTAGAGAGGAAGTTACCTTCCCAAGTTCACTTAGCTGACAAATTAGATTCAAGTCCGGATCTGTCTCACTTAGAAATTCTCATTATAGAGATAAACATAGATTATTCCACAAGCAGTTTGGTCTGTTCAATTAATTTCATCACGAGAGAATATTCTTTTCATTCTCAATTAACATACCACCTCTTCTTTGAAGCCCAACTAAATCTTTCCAGAAAGACATCCTCCCTCCCTCCAGTGTGTTCTCCTCTAATGGATCACTTGGGACCTGTTAGCATGGCAGCACAGTACAGCTCTGAAATGGATTTAAATTCTGTATGAGTCTTTCAGCATGTTCTCTAACTTCCATAATACTGTTTACTCATTAGTTAAATGGGAATGACACTCTCCTTGTAGAATGTTGTAAAAATCGGATCATGAAGATAAAGCATTTAGCAAGTGTCTCGTTCAAAAGAGGAACTCAAAAACAAGAATTTTCTTTTGATGCTTGATTCTCCAAGTAGGACATGAGCTACACAGTGATAAGAACACAGTCATTCTTTATATCCTCAAAATTAACCAGAGAACCCAGTATATATAAGTACAGAAAATTAAAATTTGGCCAATTATATCCCATCCCAATGAAGACAAGGTACGTGACAAAAGCTATCATGGACTGAACATTTATTCTATGCCAGGACCTATTCTAAGCACTTTTCATGTGCCAACTTATTTAACTTTCACAAAGATTCTGTAAGTACTGTTATGATTTACATTTCACAACTGAGGCAAAGAATGTATAATGTATCTGGAATCAAACACTTAAGCACTATTGTCTTATGGATCATAAACCTTTGCATTTAATAACCCTTCATATTCTCAGAGAGAGCCATTATTAGTATACTGTGGCATTTCCCATGTTTCACATGTGGACGTAATACTAGCCATTAATATTTTCTGGATCCTTTAAGAATCCCTTTGTTCCCCACATTCAGAATTTTTCACTGAATGATACCAAAGTGTCTAAATACTGACGGAAAATTGACTTAGCTTTTAACAGCTATACTCATATTCATTTCACCTGGTACAAGGGGAAGGAATGAAATAAAGACACAATGAGTGAGAATAAACCTATACCCCAAATTCACACACTCACACAAGTGCTGAAGCCTCTTGTGGGCAGGCGCCACTGTGTCAAAGAAAATGCACATTAATTTTCTCTGCCACATGTGCCAGTGCTCAGAGTACTGTGGGAGTAAACAGACAAATAGACTATCTTTGCAGGGAATTCTTCTGTGTATTTGATGAATATATGTGCGGGGGAAAAGAGGGTACAAAGCACATTCCCTATGCCCAATCACAGGCTTTGTCAACTAGGTGAGTTTATGCTTTATGATTTTCATCAGCAAAATAAAGTTGCAATTACTGAGCATTTTCATAATTCTTCAAGTTGCAGCTACAAAGAACTGTCTCAACAAAGCTCCTTTTCATAGCAAAGGTTCATGCTATTTCTTTTGTTGTTGCTCTTGCTGAAGACATTTTGTCAATATTTGCTCAGTTTCTATGTTTCTGGTGGTATGTGGGTTAGTGTGTATGATGGTCTGGCAGTGTGGTAGAAGAATATGTGTGTGTGTGTGTGTGTGTGTGTGTGTGTGTGTGTGTGTGTGTGTGTGTATGTAGGAAGTTGGATGGTGGGACATAGTCCTTGTACATTACTGTATTAAAAGCTTTTCTCAGAGCAAACACTGCACTGCTGGTGAAGGGGGAAATCAGAGTCACCAACTTTTACTCACTTGCTGCAGGCATTTGTGACCTGCCAAGTAATGTCATGTGGGCCCAACAAGTATGCATCATTAACACACCTGAGTACCAGAGGCAGCATGGATGCAGATATACATTTCATCTACAGTGTCTTCGTGATGTATTTAGTAGACCAGTGGAGGAATGGGATGGAAGAACACAAAACCAATCAGGACTTTCCAGGGAGAAAAATCAGGTCACTCATCTTAATACATATTTCCTCATCTCAGTCCTAAATTCACTACTCTCTTTGCAAACAAACATCCATGGATCGAGGCAGAACTTCTCTGCTTCTTTTCTGGAATGGTCAATTCCAGACTTATATATTACCTTCCCTCACAAGTCATACTTTCAGTTACCACAATTATGGACCTACTGTGTGGTCTCTAATATTATTCCCTAAGAGCAAGTAATGTTTGTAACAGGAATGAAATTCTGTTCAGTCAAAAATTTCCAGTGCAGGAACAGATCATGTGTTAGATGCAGTTCAGTGTGAGAATCTCTCTTGGCTGACTTGTGGCCACACTGCTGTCACAATGAGAGTGAAAACCATGGCTACAGAGAGAGTTGTGTGGTATGCAAAATTGGCTCTGTAGCGATTAAGCTTCCTGGAACATGGAGCTCCCTTGAAACTAAAATAATGCTCTTGGTTTCAAAAGACACATTGCAGAGGAGAAGATGTCTCTAGATTGTCAAAGTGAATTACTCCCCTTTCCACCCTTCCCCAGTCTCCTCTAGTGATTCGAGCCAGGGAAACAACAGAAATGGAGTATCCTGGCTCCTGTTATTGGCAGGAAGTTCTTTTCTTAACAAAAGTGATGCAGCATGATAAGTAGTTACTAAATTTTCAGGCTTTGGAATTGAATATTCCCACCAATCTAAATTTCTCCCAAGGAGACAGTCACTTGAAAAATAAACTTGATTAAGAATTCAGTATCAACTAGAGGAAATTATTTCAAGAACTGACTACATAAGAGCTGAAATATTCAACCTCAGATTGGAAAATTAAGAAGTCATTTATTATTTACAAAAAATTGAGAGAGCTCTGACTACAGCACAATGTCTAGACACTCTAGCTTGGAGTGGCCAGATATCTGCTTTATTAATAGATTGGAACAAATGGGTGAAAACAGACACTATTCTTATTTCTTTTCATATTCCCAATACTTAAGAGTGGTGAACACATAGTTAAAAACTGAATGGATACTTATGGGATGAATGGTGGGTGACTCCTCACCGCTGGACAATTAATCAAAACTTCTGAAACAAAGAAACTCCTCCAAAATCTTTGTAGAAAACCAGCTGCTAATTCTGCTGGTGTTGATTTTGCAGAACCCATACAACAAAGTATGTAAATCCACTAACTCAGATTGTGTTTCTGAGGACACCGCTCATTACGACTGTATAATAAATGGGAGTGCACAAGTCACCATTAGCACAGAACAGATTGTTTGGGTAGCAAAGACAGCAGCTCTCACAGCTTGACAGCTTTCTTGTTAGTGAATCAGCTTTACTGACAGCCTGTTTGATTGAAAACCACTGTTCACTGACAGTGTGTTATAGCTGATATACATATGTATCTCATGAAAAATGAGACAGTTCCTGAATACCCATGAAAGGTTGAGAAGCTACAGCTCTATGAACTACATTAAAAAGTAATGAATTTCTTATAAAGCAGGTCTATTAGTGTATAAAAACATTTTGCTTACAGAAAAGCACACACCAACAAAAGTGCATGTGAAAGCATGACAGGTGACCCAGCAGAAGGTTTCCAGGGCATTGTTTAAATTAGTCTTCCTGTCATAGAAATTTTATTTGCAACCAAATGAGGCCAATGTGAAAACAGAACCTTTGGGAGACATACACTCATTCCACTTCTTAAGTCTCATGATTGTCATAGAACGAATGTCGGGGTTGGGGGAGGTCCCTTCTCAGGTTTGAACCTGGGGTAGAAGAACCATAAGCAGAGTGAGGATGACTTCCGTAAGCAGAACCAGTCATGTATAATGCAGGCAAGTGTGGTGTATGCTACCTAGCACAGACTTGACAATGTACTTCAATGCTGAGAAGTTTCTGTTTCAGCAGTGCGGAGCCTCTGCATGAGTAGAGATATGGGGATAAGAATAGTTCAGATATTCTGGGGTTACCTGAAAAGTGACAAGAATGACATCTTCCTGCAACAGGAAGCACCAGATTCACTCATTTGGACTTTTCTGCAAGGTTCACTAATTTACGTTCCCCAAGGTCTTCCCGAGAATGATCCATATGCTTGGGGCCTTAGGAAGTATGGTGAGTTAATGCGTTTACCTTAGAGCTTTGTCCAAGTTCCCATTTGTCTTCATCACATAATTTGGCAGTTTCTGGCCTCTCTACAAATGAGAGGCAGGATCAGGATAACCAACATGCCTGCAGGTCAGGGAGGCAGAGTGGCTGCACTCAGACATTGATTGGGGTAGGCTGGCAGGGCTGTGCCTCACACTACTGGCAAAGCCAACTATTCTTGGTGCAGGTGTTGCTAATAATGAGTGCAAACATGGGTGAAAAACAAGTGCTTGAACCAGTGGTGAAATGTTTAAACTGTGGAATAAAGATAAATTATAAAACTGATCGTGTTAAAAAAAGTATAGTGAGGTGTAATTTGGTGAATGTGAGAAAGAAAGAGAGAAGGAAGAGAGGGAGAAAGAGTAAGTGGGAGAAAAAACAGAGAGAAAAAGACACAAAAAGAACAAAAGAGATCATCTGTGTATAAATGAAATACTTTTTAAATGGTAATGAGTCAGAAATCAATTAGGGAATCAGGTTTTTTGTTTTGTTTTGTTTAATTTGTTCATTCATTTGTTCATTCCCCAGATTCATTAGAGCTAATAAAGTACACTGTTCTTGCTTCAGTATTTAGTATGTGGTAGGAAATCTATAAATGTTTATTATAGCCTAAAGTAGGCAATTTATAAATATCTGTTCTATAAAAGATGACTGTTTCTTCCTCATCTCTTGATATTTCTTTTTCCGAGAGCCTGTGGCAGCAAGAGTCCTAGGCAGATAGATAGTCACTGTTTTATGTGGGATTGGGCTTGTGAGTATCACTGGGATTTTAAGGCAGGGCTAAATATATTCAGAAGTGAATAAGGAAAGTTAAAAATAAAGAGGGAAAGTAAAAAAGCAAACTTGGTATTGCAAATCCCTTCAAATGGAAATAGTTGCTATTCTGATTTGAGCAACCAGGTCAGCCTAATAAAGAACGGAGCCTCCTCTTTAGTGTAAGATAAGGTGATATGAAACCACAAATACTTCCAAATATTTGCCCTTGCCTTCCCCCAACCTGAACTGAAGTTTCCCTATTTTTCTCCATGTTAGAATTTTCAACAAGTCTATACAATACAATCACTAAAGTACATTAATGAAACTGGGGGCAGAAGTTTCATGTAACATGTCTTTTGAGTGAGGGTGGTGGTGTTGGTGATATAGTGTTTGGAGGAGCATCTTAGGCCAGAGAAAAATGGACCATTGGAAAACTGGTGGTTAAATTTGGGACTTTATTGCAACGACAAGCAGCAAAGTTTACGCCAGATACATATTTCATTGACTTTTCAATTGTATGGGGCTAAACCTTCCTGAAAAAATACCTCATCCTTTTATGTTGTCTCTAAGTTCTTAAGACCCTGCTCTTAGGAAGGAGGAGAGGTAGAGAAGAAAGTCAGCATTTCAAAAAGAGAAGAGAGAATACTGTTATTCTGAAACTGTCACTATTCCAATCATGATCCAAGCACAAATGTACATGCATGTGGGTGGTTGCTACAATGTGTAAACTCCAAGCTTCTTCAAATTCTGGCTCAGAAATATTGTAATTTTCCTAAATCCAATCCAGACTCATTTAGTGGTAAATAGAATGCCTTCAGGACTGGTATTTGATATGATTTGGAATCATAAACAGTCAATAGAAATCATTAATTAGCTTTCTTCACGGATTTTGCAAAAACTGAATCAAATTTAAATGAACAATAAACAATTGATGGCAGTTTTTATTACTTACAGAAAATATGATACGTTTCCTGTGGAAAAGCTATTCATCTGCCTCAGGGAAGCGAACACAAAATAATGAAGCATTCTTCTATTGCCCGGTTTAGGCTGACAATGGCAGAGATCCTAGCAGCCTGAGGGAGCTCCATTTTACCACTGGGGGCAAAAGCCAAAACCACTACAATGGCCCTCACCATCACATACATTCACCCTTGTGATTCCGACTGCATCTTCTATTCTTTGACTGATTTCATTCCTCTCCAGCTGCAGTGGCCTCACCTCCAGGCCTCTAGATTTTCCCTGGGGCTGGAATGCTCTTCTCTCCGTAGCCAACTGGCCCACTTCCTTCAAGTCCCTGCTCAAATGTCACCTTCTCAAGGAGACCTATGTGAAAAGCTCTATCAAAAACGTAATTCCCAACCTCCAATATCTCTTTACATTTTCTACTTTAAAATTATTTTCCATAGTGCTATTATTTTCTAATATATAATTTACTTTTGTTGTTCTGTTTTTAATGTCAATTGCTTGTTGTCTGTCTTTTGCTAAAGTGGAAGTTTCATGAAGCCAGGTTCTATTTTATCTATTCTTGTGTCCCAAGACTCTAAGACAGAGTCTGACATGTAATAAGTACTCGATAAATAGTTGTTGAATGAATATAATAGGTGTGAGTTCTTGAGAAAGGTACTTGAAATATATGCCTCAATTTTTACATCTTTTAAATGGAAATACTGTCTATTGTGGTGAGGATTACATGCAAGAGGTATCAAAGTGCTAATCATCAAGCTTGGTAGAACATGTGTAAAATGTAACATCCTTATTATTAACCTTAAAAGTAGCTTCAACATCCTCTTGTGTTATTTCCAGTACTGAGTGATCTTATTCCAGGAGCTTATTCTGACAACTTTCCCATTCTGGTGTCTGTTCAGATATTGTAAAAGAAGGATTCTGCAGTCTGCTAGAAAGAACTAATTTTTCCCCTGTATGCAACTTCCTTCTTTAGTCATTTTCTTACTGGCTTTTCCTACCAGCTGCTCTCATACCATTTATACATTTGTACAACTCTGTATCATGCAATTTTGCTACCTTGACAAGTTATATTAAGACATTTTCTTATGCACCCCACCACTCGAACCCAAATTAGGGTTCCAACCAACCCATGTAATAAGTCAGGTTTGCATCATGCCCTTTCAGCTTTGCTTTTTTCAATTCTAGCACAAATCTTAGATTATGTTCCAGTTTGGATTATTTTTAGAGAAACCACACATTTTCTGACTTTTGAAAAATGCAAGCTCTTTTAGAGTGCTTTGCACACAGTATGCATGGAATACACATTTGTTGAACATTAGGTAAATCAAACTCTGTTGTATATTTTGAGCATAATAGCTCAATATACTAAATATCCAAGACAGTGGTATTTCCTCAAAAACTTTAATCCTTGA
Source organism: Orcinus orca (assembly GCF_937001465.1). Lineage (NCBI taxonomy): Eukaryota > Metazoa > Chordata > Mammalia > Artiodactyla > Delphinidae > Orcinus > Orcinus orca. Next base: position 150,954,425 of record NC_064559.1, on the reverse strand, counting down.
ATGCAGAAAAAAAATAAGCACTTAATAATAGTGTTACTTATCACATACTGAGTTTTATTGATATAACTTAGTTTTAGGAATATAACATATTCCTGAAGTAGGTGTTTTTTCTCATTCCCAAAGCAGCAAATAATAGTAGTCCCTTAATAATCATTTTTATAGTTAAGTGACAAATGAGTGAAATAAATCTTTACCTTAGGACTTTTTATGCTTTTTTAAATATTCAGTACAACCATTTTTGAAGCCCATGTTAAGATTTAATTTCTTTTAGAGGAAATGACTAAGCCTGAAGTGTCTGGATGTTTGAAGAATAGACCGGAAGTAAGAGGCTAACATCCATCTCCACATTGTCTGTAGTTCTTTGTCAGATTAGATAGAACAGGAAAAATGGGTATTAAATTTCAGTCAGGGTTAATCAGCAGACACACCTTGGGCTGGTGAGAAGTTGAGTAATGATTGGGAAGTTCCATATTTAATGATTGGCTGGCTGCTTTGCCCTGCATAAATCATGTACTCTTGGCAGGTATTTTTGGATTATAACATTCTTTGGAAAAAAAATGCTTCTCAGAAGGTTATCCTATTCCTCTGATACTGCTCCCCTTACCTTAGAGAAGTGTAAATAGTATTGGCACTTTGCCTCAAAATGTAAAATTTATGAATATAGTATCTTGGTCTTTGAATACTATATATATAGGGTTCAAAAGTATACATATGTATATGTATATGTGTGTATACACACACACACACACAAATGATATAAACTAATTTTTAAGTGGCATTTCATTTTCTTTTCTGTGGTCTCCTAAGGGTTTAGTGGATCCAAATTGGTAGATCACCCTGAACTAGCATAATATCTCTTCTGGAAAAGGAGCATATCCTAGGAATTTAACTCTAATATAACTCACCTGAACTCTCATTACTTAGGAAAATCTGCCAGAAATACCCAGAAATTAACTGATTTTTTAACCTGAGAACTATAGAACATGACAATTACGAGAAGATTAATCTTATGTCAGACCTAAAACACTGGGTTCATCCTGGCTTTCCCACGTTAGAACGTGTACCAGAGAGCAAAGCAATTTGTTTGTATACGAGAGTATAGTTAATGAGCACTACGCATTTGAAAAATGGCTTCTCTCTGAACGTTTAGAAATACATACATTATTTCAAAGTAAGGCATAACTGAGTCTGTTTCTTTTTGACCAGAGGTAACATCTAAGTCTCAGAGAGAAAACCAATCTGTGTCTTGCAGCATTTCTGAGAGGGATCTTCTGGGACTTTCCAACAGAAATATTGAAAGGGTGTGAATGAAACCAAAAGATAACAACTTCTATACTACTGAATTAATGTTTCTAACTTAAAATATTGTCCCTCCATATATTAATTTTTCTACTAATTATTATTATGGATACAAACCATGAGTGCATATGTTAAGAAACTGTTAGTTATGGATATAGTATTTCACTTTAAGGAAAAATAGTCTTCATGTTTAGAATGTGTTGACTCTAGTTATGTCACATCACTTTATTCTAAAAGATATGCCAAAGGAATAAGCTTCTGTCTCCAGTAGAAGCAAAACCAACAATTCTCTATATTGTACCAAATGTGTTCAGGACTCTTTTGATTCAAGCTCAGTCATTCTGCATGTGCTATATCCAGTCCCAAGTCTAAGTCACAGGAAAGTTTCTTTTCTCACCATTTTCTGTCTTTGGGAACCAACTGGATCCCCTGATTCATTTGGTGGGGTTTCTAAATGCTTGCCTGCAGTAATCATTCCTTTCTATCCCAGGGATCCATTAACCTAGCCTTACAAGAAACTTTCAGAAATTTGATCAGCAAAAATTTCACTGCATCTACAGATTTTCCATTGACCTCATCCCTGGTATGGAAGGAGAGCCATACATTTCCCCAATATTCTTAACTACATCACTATTGGTGAAGAGATAGTCATTTGCTCACAATAAACATTTGAGACGACATATAAGTAATTTGGTTCTGTGCTAGTAGATGAACTACCTTTAAGCCATGTTTCTTTTTACTTCCTCCTCCCTCCTAACAAGCTCCAATGACCATTCAGTGATTCATGTGTGAGCTTTTGTTCATTTGTTAGTTTCCCTCCAGTAGTGATAGATTTATACTACGTCCTCTACACCTTCTTCTTTATTCACATTTACAACTAAGTTACTACAAGCAGCTATGGGAGAAGGAGAACCAAAGAATATGAAATGAATGTATGATCTTAGCCTTGTTAGCACCATACGCTGATCTATGGCTGTCACTTCCAACCAACAAAGGCCAAACAGGTAGCTTCTGACAGTGTCTGCAATTAACACACTATGCACGTGAGCATGTCACTGATATATTTCCATGAAAATCAAATTATGTCATGGCTACTTCAAATATCATCCATAAAAGCATAAGAAGCAAGGAAAATAGGTAAAAATATATATGGGGAAAGCAAAGCAGGACACCTTCAATTATAATGAAAAATAATATTTAATATATCCTACTAGTTTTTCATGAGCCAGAAAAATATGTAGTCAACTAGCACTGTCCCCATTCACAGTTGTTTATAACTTTCTTAAAATGATGCTTTGGGGGCTAAAATATCTCATAAGTCATCTTGGCCAAGAAACAATTTTGTTCAGAAAATTCAATTTAAAACAAAAAACCAGAGCAGTTTCTGAATTACCTGACCACAGGGAAGAAGAAAGCATTTCAACTATCTAAAAGTGTATATGCAGGGAAACACTTTTTTTTTTTTTTTTTAAGATTAGCATGGCCCAGAAAACAAAGAACTTGAGTGTCAGATATAAGCAGGTAAAATTCAATCATTTTGACAAAAGCTAAGAGCGTTCATGTTCATTTGGTCCTGTCTTCTCATTTTAAAGATGAGGAAACTGAGTTTCAGAGAAGTCTTCAGAGAAGAATTAAATAATTCATTCAAGGGACAAACATAACATTACAACTCTCTTTGCTTGAAGATGTTTTAGTCCTGTAAAATTGCTCAGAAAGCATTCAGCTGAGAATGAGGAGGCCTGAATTCTATTTCTGGCTCTTTAAACAAGATGACACCCTAGGCAAAGCACTTAACTGCTCAGTTCCCTCATGTGGAAACTGCACAGTTGAACTAGAACATCTCCAGAAGTCCCTTCCAACTCTGAAGAGCCATGATTCAATCACAGAAATTGCTAGATTGTTTCTCTTTCTTTTAGTTTGTTTTTCCATGAGCCTTTAAGGGTATCCTGACCACCACTCTTCCTGTCAATTACTCACAGAACTGGGAGAAGAAACTTTTACTTGTCTTTTCTAAATACTATATGTGTTCTCTGATCATCTCAGCTGAAATTGATTATTCTTTTCCTTGTCCACAGTTTCTTAATTTTACCACTTTCTATTTAGTTATTTAGATATATGTAGAAATGTCCAAGAAGCATGTGAAAAGTCTTCAATTTTACTTTTAATCAATGAAAATTAAAATTGGATGCTACATTTTACCTATCAAACATGAAATTATTAGGAAATGATAATATTCAATGTTAGCTGTATGTGCAGGAAAACAAAATTTTCATATTCTGAGAGTATAATTGTAAACTGGTATGGCCTTTTCAGAAGGATATTTGGCAACACATATCAGAAGGCTAAAATGAGTATCTCATGACCCAAGAAATCCAATTAAAAGAATTTATCTTAAAGACATAAACAAAAATGTACAAAAGAGCAGTGTACATCATAGTATTATTAAATAAGCAAATTAGAAACAACCTATCAAACAATAAAACACTGTTTTAAGTTGTGGTACACCTATATAAGATACCATTCCACCATTAAAAAGCATGTTCATAAAGACAGATTAGGAAAAGGATAAAATGCGAAGGACACAAAACTGTATGTACAAAATGTATGAAAACATAAAATCCAAAATTTTAACAGTGATTGCTTTTGGATGAATATTCTTCTTCTCTTTATTCTCTGATTTGTAAAATCTTTGATGAACCTGTATTACATAATAATGAGAAGTCAGATATGCTATGTTTTCTCTGGCAGGGTTTCCAAGCCTAGTCAGTTTGAACACAGAGGTGAACACTAGTTAGGAACTCAGAGGTCTATGGCTTTTCTCTTATGTCTCCTATGAGTGGGCTGAAGGCAGGTCAGACAAACTTCCTGACCTTCAGTCTCCACATTTCTGAAATGATGTGATTGGGAAAGGGCAATTTTTTTTATATTCCCAATATCTATTTATTCTATAAGTCCATTAAATACTCAATTTATGAAAGAGAAAAGGAGTGTTATACTCTTGTAAACAAAACATGAAACAAAAATGAGTACACATGAAAAAATACAATGAGGGGTTGGTGATAATAGAGAATATTTTATTCTTAAATCTGACACTTCAGATTTTTAAATATTCCAAATAAAAATAAATGAATGGATGGATCACAGAAAAATACCTTATTTCTTCCTGATTCATTTATTGGTGGAAAAGTTCTAAACAATTAAATCAGCCCATATGGGAATGCTGTGATGTTAAACAGAACTTCCAGTGACCCTTGCAGAACAGGAGCCCTGATTGCCAGTTTCTTTCTGGTTTGAACTGGAAGTTACAGCTCACACTATTTATGGTGTAATGATGCCATACAGATGGGGAAATCAGATCAAGTGGAATTAGAACTTTGGGTTCTAATTAGATCCAGCTGTTCCATGGAAACTGAATCTTTATCTCTAGGCCTTAAAACTAGTAAGCACAAGTTTCACATTTTAAAGAGCATTTTGAACCTGTGAAGATATAAATGCAGAAATAACAAATTTTGAAATCTTGACTATGTCTGCCTTATAAACAGGTTCTGTGTTTTTACTGCTGTTACTGAGAAAAGGTCATTAGCTTTCTGCCTACTGTTTGCTTATGAGAGTATGTGCTACTTTTTGGCCTTGAATATTTTAAGAAAACTTTCTACCAATGAAGCTTTATTCTTTTAGATGTATATTTCTAAGTTTTGATTAAAATAAATATAATGTAATTACCACATTCACTAAAACAGAGCTGTGATTTTTTTTTTTTTTGCGGCACACGGGCCTCTCACTGTTGTGGCCTCTCCCGCTGTGAGCATAGGCTCCGGACGCGCAGGCTCAGCGGCCATGGCACCCGGGCCCAGCTGCTCCGCGGAATGTGGGATCCTCCCGGACCGAGACACGAACCCGTGTCCCCTGAATAGGCAGGCGGACTCTAAACCACTGCGCCACCAGGGAAGTCCCAAGAGCTGTGACTTTTAGTGTAAAAAGAAAAAAATTTAAAAGTAAATATCAGCTAATACCAACCATATGGAGATTTCATCTTGTTTTCTTATAACTGTGAGACATCAGTATTTTAATATCTTTATTTTGGAGAATACATTGATAATTAGATAACAAATGACTTGTACTTTTCTCTGAGAGAAACAGTAACAGTGTTTTAATAATACATTCTTACCTCAATTTTTTAAAAAAAATTTTTTTAAAGAGTAAAAATACAAACAAACCAAAGCTCATAACTGTGTGGCAAAAATATTTATCTGTTTTATTTACTGATGTATGCCACCCCCTAGAATAGTCATTGCACATGGTAGAAATTCAAAAATATTCTGTGCATGAATAAGGAAATTAAATTCAAATATATAATTATTTTTCATTAATGAATGAAATGTGAGATATAAAAATATTTACCACATCAAAGAGTAAAAGCTGACCTACATGTGGTTATTAAGCTTCTACTAAGCTCCACCTGCTTTCAGAGAGTTTGTATAATGGAGCGGTAATAACACTCACTTTGGAAAATGATCTGAGTTCAATTCCAGGATGAGCACTTTACTTGTATGACCTTGGGAAAGTCATCAAATCTTTTGAATCCAGATTGCTTTTCTACAAAGTATGTATAATAATATCCAGCACACAGGTTACTTTGAGGTCTGAATGAGAAATGAGTAGATTCAATAAACAGTATCATATTAGTTACTACTCACTGTACATACCTATCAAATCCCTGCTTCCTTTCTTTGCTCTTATCCTTTGTTTAATCTTTAACACCTTTCAGCTACTCTAACTGAAATACAATTCATTCTACCTAGACAGCTCAAATGTCATGTCTCTATGAATCCTTTTCTGATTCCCCCAATCAGATGTGACTTCTGTATCTTTGTCATATTATTTGTCACATTCTCTCCTGCACATTTTAAACTCACGGATGAATGTATATAACTTGTGCATTACTCTGTTTAATAATAATAACAACAACAATAACAGCAGCAGCTAATATCAATTGAACATTTACTAGGTGCCAAGCACTGTGCTGAGTGTTTAAGTGTTTTTTTAAATACATTACTCCTATTTAATCTTCACAATCTTACATAAAGTACTATTATTATCTTTTTTTCAACTTTCTGTGTTGAAGTTTAAGTTACCCAACAAGTAAAGAATTACCTGTAAATTCCCTGAGTGCACCTACTGAATTCCAGGAATTATATCAAGTGCTTTACACAAGATCTTTTGCTTCAAGAATATAGCTATTTTATGATGTAGGATTTATCCATATTTTACAAATAGGGCAATTAAGGCTCAGAAAAGTTAAGTAACATTCCCAAGATCATATGACCCATAAACTAACAGTTAAGATGAAAAATTATGTCCAATTTCAATTCTAAAACTGCTATTTTTCTTTTGCCTAACATATAGCAGTGTCTTCTTTCTACCAAATGCTCAATAAATACTTCTTTTAAAAAACTGTATTTTTTTCTCACACATGTGATCTTTCATTATTTGCACTACGTTGTATTATGAAACTGTATCTTTCTTTATCTAATGTGGGAATATTTGGCTAAAAACAGTTTGGTTGCTTATTTTAGCTTGTAATCTGAATAAAATTGTTTTCAGGTTAATTCCACATTTTTCTCATTTTCTAACCCAGAAGTCAGCAAACTGTGGTCAAATCCAGCCATCTGATTATATTCATAAATAAAGTTTTATTGAAATATAGCATACCCATCTGTTTACATATTATCTGTGGCTACTTGCACATTATAATATCAGAGTTGAGTAGCTGCAATAGAGACCATAGGACCCACAAAGCCTAAAATATTTACTATTTGGCCCTTTGCAGAAAAAGTTTGCCAGTCCCTGTCTTAAATAATCATGGGTTCTATCTTGTGGTCTTATCTTTAGTAAATTAACTCCTTCTCTTTGAACTCAGTATTTTAAACCACCTTGGCAGAAGTAAAAATTCATTGACTCATAACCCACTCCCCACCACTTCAAAATAGGTTCCAGGTCTTGAGGAGAGGTCTTGGAATTCAAAGTTCTGTCTCAGGTACTTCAAATACAGTGTATAACCAATAACAATGCTAAAAATAATTTTATTTCTTCAATTTTTCTGTTTTAAAATATCAAAAATTTTAGGCTCATAATTTATTATAATCTTAATAAAAGGCTGAAGAATAATGAGTGACAAAGGTGGCTGCCCATAAACATAGACAGTCTATGAATCTGCAACTCTTGATTCTCCTTTTAATCTATAGTCTTTGATTCAACTATAGCATTTCTTTGGAGTATTTATATGTATTTATATATATATACTTAGTAAATATGAAGTAACTTTAAAATATTTTAGAATAGACTAATATTCATATACAATAAATTTTCTTTCCTGAAACTAAACAACTACATTGAAACTTTAAAAGCCTGCCATTTCAGAAATTCCTATCCAATTAGATGTATTAAATAGGAACTCTTTTCCCACCTCACACCCTTTATTTTGTATGCTTATTATTTTGTATTAGATTGAAGCATTTTATTTTTCATTTATTATATATATATTTTTTCATTTGACTGTATAGCCTTATCTGATTGCTATTCATTATTGTACTAATCTATCTGTTTATAAAATAAGTGATGATCACAGCTGCTGCGTCTGTTGCTGCTGGCATGACCAAGTGCTATGCTATGACTTTACATGTTATTTATTATCATGACAATTTCAAGGTAGATATTAATATTTTAATTTGAAAGATCAAGCTGCAGCTCTGAGATCTTTGTAAACTGTCCAAGCTCACAGTTAAAACATGGCAAAGCTACTTTTAAAACCCATGGCTAAAGGCTCCAAAGTCTTACTTTTTCCCCTACATGACACCTCAAATAACCCCATTTGTTTCTGGAAAACAGCCATTATATAAATATGGCTAAATATTATTTAGCACTTAAATGAGATGAGCTATCAAGACTTGAAAAGACATGGAGCAAACTTAAACACATATTGTTAAGTGAAAGAAATCAGTCTGCAAAGACTATATATGATATGATTTTGACTATAAGACATTCTGGAAAAAGCAAAATTATGGAGAGAGCAAAAAAGATCAGTAGTTTCCAAGGGTTCAAGGGAAGGGGAAAAGGGATGAATAAATGGAACATAGGGCATTTTTAAGGCAATGAAACTACTCTGTGTTATGCTGTAACAGTAGATACCGACATTATATATTTGTCAAAACCACAGTATGTACAATATCAAACTATAGAACCTAATGTAAACTATAGACTTAGTTAATATTAACATATCAATATTGGTTCATCAATTGTAACAAACGTACCACACTAATGCAAGATGTTAATAATAGAGCAAACTGGTGGTGGGAGAGGTAGAGGTGATATATGGAACTCTCTATACTTTCTGCACAATTTTTCTCAAATCTAACACAGGCTCGAAAAAATAAATTCTAGGACTCCCAGTTTCCAGCTCTGCATATAAGGAGCTTGGAAGTCTCTAGTCAGTCCTAAAAATGAGTAAAAAGCTGAACAAAATGAAAAATCAAAAACTATTCTTGTATCTTAAGAAAGGGGAAGACACAGTGCAAACCACTGCACCCAAGATAGGAGAGACAGGTGAATACAGGGAATCATGGCTTACATGAGCAGAAACTGACCAGAGATACAGTGTTGTTACTGGTGAATTTCTGGAAACTTAGTGGGGAAAGCTCTGAGGGTTAAAAATTCTGGGAGGACTTAAAGGGGCCTCCATAGTATTATAAGATTTACTTCTAGGAGGTTAACCAGATTCCCACAGTAAATATCTGAGAAAAATCCCCTCAGGCTTCCAACAGGGGAAGGGGAAAAGGAACCATTTTGAACTACATAGTATACAAATAGAATCTTTGAAATCTGAAAAGCAAAGAGAAAAAAGACTGAACAAAACAGAACAGAGCATTCAAGGACTGTGGGACAACTATAAAGGAGTAACATATGCATAAAGGGAATATCAGAAGGAGAAGAAAGAAAGAAAGGAACAGAGGAAATGTTTGAAACAATAATAACCAAATTTTCTCAGATTAATGTCAGGCAACGAACCACAGATCCAGGGAGCTCAGAGAACACCAAGTATGATAAATACAAAAACAAAACAAAACAAAAACCCATATAAGCATATCATTTTCAAATTACAGAAAATCAAGCATAAGTAAAAAATCCTGAAAGAATCCAGAGGGAAAAAAACACCTTATCTACAGAGGAACAAAAACAAGAATTATATCTGACTTCTCCTAAGAAACCACATAAACAAGAAGACAGCAGAGTGAAATATTTAAAGTGTTAATAGGGGAAAAAAAACAAAAAAACCCTAAAATTCTGTACTCTGTGAAATTATCCTTCAAAAGTAAAGGAGGGCTTCCCTGGTGGCACAGTGGTTGACAGTCCGCCTGCCAATGCAGGGGACATGGGTTCATGCCCCGGTCTGGGAGGATCCCACATGCCATGGAGCGGCTGGGCCCATGAGCCATGGCCATTGAGCCTGCACCTCTGGAGCCTGTGCTCCGCAACAGCAGAGGCCACGGCGGTGAGAGGCCCGCATATCGCAAAAAAAAAAAAAAAAAAAAAAAGTAAAGGAGAAATGAAGACTTTCTCAGACAAACAAAAATTGAGGGAAATTGTTGCCAGTAGACCTACCTTGCAAGAACTGTTAAAAGAAGTTCTTCAGAGAAAAGGAAATTAACACAGGTCAGAAACTCAGATCTACATAAAAAAAGGAAGAGCACCAAAGAAAGAAAAATTGAAAGTAAAATAAAAACTTTTATTTTTCTTATTCATAAGTGAGCTAACAGATAACAGTTTGTTCAAAATAATAGTAAAAATGTACTTAATTATTTAAGCTTATGTATTATATATATATATATATATATGCATATATGTGTGTATGTGTGTGTGTGCTTTATATATAAGCAAAGTGAATGACAGCAATGATACAATGGATGGGAAAAAGGAATTATAATTATTTTTTTATTATAAGGCACTTATACTACCTGTGAGGTGATATGATGTTCTTTGAAAATGGACTTGAATTAGCTGAAAATGTACATTGTAAACTATAGGACAACCATTTAAAAGAAAAGTATAACTGAAATGCTAAGAAAGAAAAGAAAAATGGAATCACATGAAATGCTCAATTAAAACCATAAAAAGCAGAAGAGTAGAAGACAAAAATAGGAACAACAGTCTGGGAACCAAGATGGCAGAGTAGAAGAATGTGCTCTCACACCCTCTTGCGATAATACCAGAATCACAACTAGCTGCTGGACGATCATGGGCAGGAGGACACTGGAACTCACCAACAAAGATACCCCACATCCAAAGAAAAAGGAGAAGCCACAATGAGATGGTAGGAGGGGTGCAATCACAGTAAAATCAAATCCCATAACTGCTGGGTGAGTGACTCACAGACTGGAGAACACTTATACCACAGAAGTCCACCCACTGGAGTGAAGGTTCTGAGCCCCACATCAGGCTCCCCAACCTGGGGGTCCAACAATGGGAGAAGGAATTCCTAGAGAATCAGATCTTGAAGGCTAGTGGGATTTGATTGCAGGACTTTGACAGGACAGGGGGAAACAGAAACTCCTCTTGGAGGACACACACAAAGTAGTGTGTGCATCGGGACCCAGGGAAGGAACAGTGACGCCAGGGGACACTGAACTAGACCTACCTGCCAGTGTTGGAGGGTCTCCTGCAGAGGTGGGGGGTGACTGTGTCTCACTGTGAGGACAAGGACACTGGCAGCAGAAGTTCCGGGAAGTACTCCTTGGCGTGAGCCCCAGAGTCCGCCATTAGCCCCACCAAAGAGCATGGACAGGCTCCAGTGTTGGGTTGCCTCTGGCAAAACAACCAACAGGGAGGGAACACAGACCCACCCATGAGCAGTCAAGCAGATTAAAGTTTTACTGAGCTCTGTCCACCAGAGCAACAGTCAGCTCTACCCACCACCAGTCCCTCCCATCAGGAAATGTACACAAGCCTCTTAGATAGCCACATCCACCAAAGGGCAGACAGCAGAAGCAAGAAGAACTATAATCCTGCAGCCTGTGGGAAAAAAAAAAACACTTTCACAGAAAGATAGACAAGATGAAAAGGCAGAGGGCTATGTACCAGATGAAGGAACAAGATAAAACCCCAGGAAAACAACTAAATGAAGTGGAGATAGGCAACCTTCCAGAAAAATAATTCAGAATAATGATAGTGAAGATGATCCAGAACCTTGGAAAAAGAATGGAGGCAAAGATGGAGAAGATGCAAGAAATGTTTAACAAAGACCTGGAAGAATTAAAGAACAAACAAACAGAGATGAACAATACAATAACTGAAATGAAAAATACACTAGAAGGAATCAATAGCAGAATAACTGAGGCAGAAAAACGGATAAGTGACCTGGAAGACAGAATGGTGGACTGCACTGCTGTGCAACAGAATAAAGAAAAAAGAATGAAAAGAAATAAAGACAGCCTAAGAGACCTCTGGAACAACATTAAACATGACAACATTCACATTATAGGGGTCCCAGGAGAAGAGAGAGAGAAAGGACCAGAGAAAATATTTGAAGACATTATAGTTGAAAACTTCCCTAACATGGGAAAGGAAATAGTCACCCAAGTCCAGGAAGCGCAGTGAGTCCCATACAGGATAAACCCAAAGAGAAACACACCAAGACACATAGTAATAAAACTGGCAAAAATTAAAGACATAGAAGGATTATTGAAAGCAGCAAGGGAAAAATGACAAATAACATACAAAGGAACTCACATAAGGTTAACAGCTGATTTCTCAGCAGAAACTCTACAAGCCAGAAGGGAGTGGCATGATATACTTAAAGTGATGAAAGGGAAGAACCTACAACCAAGATTACTCTACCCGGCAAGGATCTCATTCAGATTCGATGGAGAAATCAAAAGCTTTACAGACAAGCGAAAGCTACAAGAATTCAGCACCACCAAACTATCTCTACAACAAATGCTAAAGGAACTTCTCTAAGTGGGAAACACAAGAGAAGAAAAGGACCTATAAAAACGAACCCAAAACAATTAAGAAAATGGTCATAGGAACATACATATCGATAATTACCTTAAACGTGAATGGATTAAATGCTCCAACCAAAAGTCACAGTCTTGCTGAATGGATACAAAAACAAGACCCATATATATATATATATGCTGTCTACAAGAGACCCACTTCAGATCTAGGGACACATACAGACTGAAAATGAGGGGATGGAAAAAGATATTCCATGCAAATGGAAATCAAAAGAAAGCTGGAGTAGCAATACTCATATCAGATAAAATAGACTTTAAAATAAAGAATGTTACAAGAGACAAGGAAGGACACTACGTAATGATCAAGGGATAAATCCAAGGAGAAGATACGACAATTATAAATATATACGCACCCAACATAGGAGCACCTTGTGCTCCTATATAAGGCAACTCTTAACAGCTATAAAAGAGGAAATTGACAGTAATACAATAATAGTGGGGGACTTTAACACCTCACTTACACCAATGGACAGATCATCCAAAATGAAAATAAATAAGGAAACAAAAGCTTTAAATGACACAATACACCAGATAGATTTAATTGATATTTATAGGACATTCCATCCAAAAACGGCAGATTACACCTTCTTCTCAAGCGTGCATGGAACATTCTCCAGGATAGATCACATCCTGCATCACAAATCAAGCCTCAGTAAATTTAAGAAAATTGAAATCATATCACGCATCTTTTCTGACCACAATGCTATGAGGTTAGAAATCAATTACAGGGAAAAAAACATAAAACAACACAAACACATGGAGGCTAAACAATATGTTACTAAATAACCAAGAGATCACTGAAGAAATCAAAGAGGAAATCAAAAAATACCTAGAGACAAATGACAATGAAAACACGACAACCCAAAACCTATGGCATGCAGAAAAAGCAGTTCTAAGAGGGAAGTTTATAGCTATACAAGCCTACCTCAAGAAAGAAGAAAAATCTCAAATAAACAATCTAATCTTACACCTGGAGAAACTAGACAAAGAAGAACAAACAAAACCCAGAGTTAGCAGAAGGAGAGAAATCATAAAGATCACAGCAGAAATAAATGAAACAGAAACAAAGACAAAAAAATAGCAAAGATCAATAAAACTAAAAACTGGTTATTTGAGAAGATAAACAAAATTGATAAACCATTAGCCAGACTCATCAAGAAAAAGAGAGAGAAGACTCAAATCAATAAAATTAGAAATGAAAAAGGAATAGTTACAACAGACACCACAGAAATACAAAGCATTCTAACAGACTACTACAAGCAACTCTATGCCAATAAAATGGACAACCTTGACAAAATGGACAAATTCGTAGAAAGGTATAACCTTCCAAGACTGAACCAGGAAGAAATAGAAAACACGAACAGACCAATCATAAGTAATGAAATTGAAACTGTGATTAAAAATCTTCCAACAAACAAACGTCCAGGACCAGATGGCTTCACAGGTGAATTCTATCCAACATTTAGAGAAGAGCTAACATCCATCCTTCTCAAACTCTTCCAAAAAATTGCGGAGGAGGGAACACTCCCAAACTCATTCTATGAGGCCACCATCACCCTGGTACCAAAACCAGACAAAGATACTACAAAAAAAAAAAAAAGAAAATTACAGACCAATATCACTGATGATTATAGATGCAAAAATCCTCAACAAAATAATAGCAAACAGAATCCAACAACACATTAAAAGCATCATACACCATGATCAAGTGGGGTTTATCCCAGGGATGCAAGGATTCTTCAATATACGCAAATCAATCAGTGTGATACACCATATTAACAAATTGAAGAAGAAAAAACATATGATCATATCAATACACGCAGACAAAGCTTCTGACAAAATTCAACACCTATTTATGATAAAAACTCTCCAGAAAGTGGGCATAGAGGGAACCTACCTCAACATAATAAAGGCCATATATGACAAACCCACAGCAAACATCATTCTCAATGGTGAAAAACTGAAAGCATTTCCTCTAAGATCAGGAAGAAGACAAGGGTGTGCACTCTCACCACTATTATTCAATATAGTTTTGAAGTCCTACCACGGCAATCAGAGAAGGAAAAGAAATAAAAGGAATACAAATCGGAAAAGAAGAAGTAAAACTGTCACTGTTTGCAGATGACACGATACTATACACAGAGAACCCTAAAGATGTCACCAGAAAAATACTAGAGCTAATCAATAAATTTGGTAAAGTTGCAGGATACAAAATTAATGCACAGAAATCTCCTGCATTCCTATGCACTAATGATGAAAAATCTGAAAGAGAAATTAAAGAAACACTCCCATTTACCATTGCAACAAAAAGAATAAAATAACTGGGAATAAACCTACCTAGGGAGACAAAAGACCTGTATGCATAAAACTATAAGACACTGATGAAATAAATTAAATATGATACCAACAGATGGAAAGATATACCATGTTCTTGGATTGGAAGAATCAATATTGTGAAAATGACTATACTACCAAAATCAATCTACAGATTCAATGCAATCCCTATCAAATTACCAATGGCATTTTTTAAGGAACTAGAACAAAAAAATTTTAAATTTGTATGGAGACACTTAAGACCTCGAATAGCCAAAGCAGTCTTGAGGGAAAAACACAGAGCTGGAGGAATCAGACTCACTGACTTCAGACTATACTACAAAGCTGCAGGAATCAAGACAATATGGTACTGGCACAAAAACAGATACATAGATCAATGGAAAAAGATAGAAAGCCCAGAGATAAACCCACACACCTATGGTCAACTAATCTATGAAAAAGGAGGCAAGGATATACAATGGAGAAAAGAGAGTCTCTTCAATAAGTGGTGCTGGGAAAACTGGACAGCTACATGTAAAAGAATGAAATTAGAACATTCCCTGACACCATACACAAAAATAAACTCAAAATGGATTAGATACCTAAATGTAAGACTGGACACTATAAAACTCTTAGAGGAAAACATAGTAAGAACACTCTTTGACATAAATCACAGCAAGATCTTTTTTGATCCACCTCTTAGAGTAATGGAAATAAAAACAAAAATAAACAAATGGGACCTAATGAAACTTCAAAGCTTTTGCACAGCCAAGGAAACCAGATGAAAAGACAACCCTCAGAATGGGAGAAAATATTTGCAAATGAATCAGTGGACAAAGGATTAATCTCCAAAATATATAAACAGCTCATGCAGCTCAATATAAAAAACAAACAAACAACCCAATCCCAAAATGGGCAGAAGACTTAAATAGACATTTCTCCAAAGAAGACATAGAGATGGCCAAGCAGCACATGAAAAGCTGCTGAATATCACTAATTATTAGAGAAATGCAAATGAAAACTACAATGAGGTATCACCTCACACCAGTTAGAATGGGCTTCATCAGATAATCTACAAACAACAAATGCTGGAGAGGGTGTGGAGAAAAGGGAACCCTCTTGCACTGTTGGTGGGAACGTAAATTGATACAGCCACTATGGAGAACAGTATTGAGGTTCCTTAAAAAACTAAAAATACAATTATGATATGATCCAGCAATCCCACTACTGGGCATATATGCAGAGAAAACCATAATTCAGAAAGACACATGCACCTCAATGTTCACTGCAGCAACTATTTACAATAGGTAGGTCATGGAAGCAACCTAAATTACCATTGACAGATGAATGGATAAAGAATATGTGGTACATATATACAGTGGAATATTAGCCATAAAAAGGAACGAATCTGGGTCATTTGTTGAGACATGGATGGATCTAGAGACTGTCATACAGAGTGAAGTAAGTCAGAAAGAGAAAAACAAATATTGTATATTAATGCATATATGTGGAACCTAGAAAAATGGTACAGATGAACCAGTTTGCAGGGCAGAAATTGAGACACAGATTTAGAGAACAAATGTATGGATACCAAGGGGGGAAAGCAGCAGGGTGTGGGGTGGGGGTGGGGGTGTGATGAATTGGATGATTGGGATTGAAATTTATACACTGATATGTATAAAATTAATGACTAATAAGAACCTGCTATATAAAAAATTAAATAAAATTAAATTAAAATTTTTTGAAAAAAGAAATAAAAACATATGTCCATACAAAAAAAAAAAAGGCTCTGTAACAAAGACAGCATAGTATTGACAGAAGAAGAGACAAATAAATCAACAGAACAGAACAGAGAGCCCAGAAATACACCCACATAAATATAGTCAACTGATCTTTGACAAAGGAGCAAAGAAAAACAATGGAGCAAAGACAGTCTTTTCAACAATGGTACTGGGACAACTTATGTCCACATGCAAATAAATGAATCTAGACTCAGACATTATATCCTTCACAAAAATTCACTCAAAATGGATCACAGGCTTAAACATAAAATGCAAAGCTATAAAACTCCTAGAAGGTAACATAGGAGAATACCTACATGAACTTGGGTATGGCAATGACCTTTTTTTGTTGTTTTTTTTGAGGTTGGGTCAGCCAATCTAGAGTGTTTGATCTATTGATTATTTTCTATATACCAGACAGATCATCCAAGGATGCTATAATGTAGGAAAGTGAGACTTAGAGTAAGTGAACGTCCAAAGCCTCAGTGCCGTGAGGAGGGGAGATAGGATTGAAGCCCAAGACTGTCTGGTCTCAGAGCTCATATCTTCTCACCGTGCCCGGGGGACTCTAGGTTACCACTTTATTATGCAAGGACATAAGTCAGGAACAGCCAGGTAGAAGAGATGCATAGGGCAAACTATGTGGGAAGTGATGAAGAGCTTCTATACCCTCTCCAGGTGCAACACTGTCCTAGAATCTCTATGTGTTCACCAACCTGGAAGCTTGGCGATGACTTTTTTAGATACAACACCAAAGGCACACAATCCATGAAGTAAATAACTGATAAACGGAACTTTCATTAAAATAAAAATCTTCTGCACTGTGAAAGACAATGTCAAGAGAGTGAGAAAACGAGCCATGGACTAGGAGAAAAGATTTGCAAAAGACACAGCTAATAAAAGACTGTCATCCAAATTATATGAAGAACTCTCAAAACTGAATAAGAAAACAAACAACCTGTTTAAAAAAGTGGGCCACAGACCTTAACACACACCTCACCAAAGAGGATACAGAGATGGCAAATAAGCATATTAAAAGATGTTCCATACCTTCCACATCATATGTTACCAGGGAAATGTAAATTAAAACAGAGAGAATAAAGAGAAGAGTTCAATAAAACTGATAAGAAGAGATAAAAAAACTGATAAGCTTCTAGCCAGTCTAAGAAAAAAGAGAGAACACATAAATTACTAATATCAGAAATGAAAGAGGGGATATCACTCTTTCCCCACAGAACTTAAAAGAATAATAAAGGAATATGATAAACAACTCTATGCCTATAAATTTGATAACCTAGAAGAAATAGACCAATTCCTTGACAGGCAAAATCTGAGAAAACTCACATAAAAAGAAGTAGACAATCTGAATAGGCCTATATTTATTAAATCAATTGAATCCATAATTAATTACATTCCAAAACAGAAAGCAGCAGGCCCAAATGGGTTTACTGGTGAATTCTATCAAATATTTAAGGAATAAATTATACCAATTCTCTACAATCTCTTTCAAAGTATAGAAGTGAAAAGAATACTTCCTAATTTATTTTTTGTGGCCCTAATACTCATACCAGATGAAAACATTTCAAGAAAAGCTTTACAGACTAATAACTCTCATGAATGTTGGTGGAAAAATCCTCAAAAAAATTAGCAATTTCAGTTCAAAAATGTACACAAAGAATTATACACCACAATCAAGTTGGTTTTATCCTAGGTAGGCAAGGCTGGTTCAACATTCAAAAATCAATTAATGTAGTCCATGACATCAACAGACCAAAAAACAAAAATCATACTATGGTATCAAAGATACAAAAAAAAATCATTTGACAAAATGTGAAACTCATTCATGATAAAAACTCTCAGTAAACTAGGAATAGAAGGGAACTTCCCCAACTTGATAAATACTATCAATAAAAACCCTACAGCCAGGCTTCCCTGGTTGCACAGTGGTTGAGAGTCCGCCTGCTGATGCAGGGAACATGGGTTCGTGCCCCACTCCGGGAAGATCCCACATGCCACGGAGCGGCTGGGCCCGTGAGCCATGGCCGCTGAGCCTGCGCGCCCGGATCCTGTGCTCCGCAACGGGAGAGACCACAACAGTGAGAGGCCCGCGTACCACAAAAAAAAAAAAAAAAAAAAAATCCTACAGCCAACATCATACTTAATGGTGAGGAACTTGCAGCTTTTACTCTAAGATCAGGTACAAGGCAAGAATGTTCTCTCACAACACTCCTTTCAACATCATACTAGAAGTCCTTCCCAATGCAATAATGCAAGTAAAGGAAATAAAATGTACACAGACTGGGAAGAAAGATATAAACTTGTCTTTATTCACAGATGATGATTATCAATGTATAAAATCAGAAGAATCAATTAAAAAAACTGAAACTAATAATTGAGTACAGCAAGGTTGCTGGATACAAGGTAAATATAGAAAAGTCAATTATTTGCCTATATACCAACAATGAACAAATAGAATTTGAAATTACAAACACAATATCATTTACATTAGCACCTCCCAAAATGAAATACTTAGGTACAAATCTAATAAAATATATACAGATCTATATGAGGAAACCTACAAAAATCTGATGAATAAACTCAGAGAACTAACTAAATGGAGAGATATTACATATTCATGGGTAGGAGGACTCAATAGTATAAAGATGTCAGGTTTTCCCAACTTTATCTATGGGTTCAATGCAATACAATCAAAAGCCTAACATGTTATTTTATGGATATCAACAACAGAATTCTAAAATGTATATGTATAGGCAAAAGACTCAGAAAAGCCAGTGCAATATTGAAGGACAAGAACAAAGTTGGAGGACTGATACTACTGACTTCAAGACATAAGATGACAGTAGTCAGGATAGTATGGTATTAGCAAAAGAATAAACAAATAGATCAATGGAACAGATAGAGAGCCAATCATTAGACCCCATAAATATAGTCAACTGATCTTTGACAAAGGAGCAAAGGCAAAACAATGAAACAAAGATTGTCTTTTCAACAAAATAGTGCTAGAACTAGACATCAACATGTAGAAAAATGACATAGACCTTACACCCATCAAAAATTAACTCAAAATGAAACCATGACCTAAATGTAAAACATAAAACTATAAAACTCTTAGAAAATAATATAGTAGAAAATCTTAAAGAACTTGTATATGGTGATGTCTTTTTAGATATAAGAACAAAGACACAATCAATGCAAGAAAAAATTGATAAGCTGAACTTGATTAAAGTTTTTTTAAAAAATGGCTCTGTGAATGACAATGTCAACAGAAAAAAGACCAGCCATAGACTGGGAGAAAATATTTTGCAAAAGTCATGTCTGGAAAGGACTGTTATCCAAATGTCAAAAAAGCCCAACAAACAAAAAACAAAAACCTTTAAAATTCAACACTAAGAAAACAAACAATCCCCTTAAAAAATGGGCCAAAGATCTTAACAGACACCACACCAAAGAAGATACACAGATGGCAAACAGGCATAAGAAAAGATGTTTCACATTATATGACATCATGGGAATGTAAATTAAAACAATGATGAGATATCATTATACTTCTATTAGAATGGCTAAAATCCAGAACACTGACAACACCAAATGCTGGTGAAGATGTGTGATGTGGAGCAACAGGAACTCTTAGACATTGCTAGTGTGAATGCATAATTGTACAGCCACTTTGGAAGGTTTCTTACAAAACTAAACTTACTTTTACTATAAGATCCAGCAATCATTCACCTTGGTACCTCCCAAAGGAACTGAAAACTTACGTCCACATAAAATCCTGCAGGCAGATGTTTATAACATCTTTATTCATAATTGCCAAAACTTGAAGGCAATGAAGATGTCCTTCAGTAGGTGAATGAATAAATAAGCTGTGGTACATTCAGACAATGGAATATAATTTAGTGCTAAAAAGAAATGAGTTAACAAGCCATGAAAAGATATGGAGGAACTTTAAATGCATATTGCTAAGTTAAAGAAGCCAATCCAAAAAGGCTTCATACTGTATGAGTCCAATGATATATGTCATTCTAGAAAAGGAAAAACTGTGGAGACAATAAAAAAGATCAGTGATTTCCAGCAGTGTAAACAGAAATGAATATGCAAAACACAGAGGATTTTTAGGACAGTGAAAATACTTTGTATGATATTATAATGATGGATGTGTCATTAAACTTTTGTCCAAACCCATAGAATGTACAACACCAAGAGTGAACCCTAAGGTAAATTACAGAGTATGGGTGATTATGATGTGTCAATGTTAAGGTTCATCCTTGGTAAAAAATGTACTCTTCTGGTGAGTGATGTTGATAATGGGGAAGATATGCATGTGTTTGGGGCAGGAGTATAATGAGATATCTCTGTACCTTCTTCTCAATTTTTTTGTAAACCTAAAACTTCTCTAAAATATAAAGTCCTTGGAAAAATAATCTACTAAGAATAAAATAAATCGTAAATATGGTTATGACTTCACTCACAATTAACTCCATTCCTCTGCTCATTATCTGATTTTGAAAGTGCATATTCTGTACCCTGAACATATTCAGTAGGATGTGGAAAGTCAGTGCCAGCTATGAGATAGGATGCAAGATTTACTGTAGGTTAATATCAAATAAGTCCGTGATAGATAATTTCTGAACTTATTCTGACAGAAATGACTAGTGATACTTTTAACACAAGTAGATACCTTCTAAGCATAAATAAAGTTTTGACATCATGGGGTGCTGGTTTTCAATGAATACATAAATTTGGGAGGGGACTTTCTAACCCATGAGTTCGATGATGGAATACTAAGTATTTTTCCCACTGACAAAAAAGAAATTCAGTAGATAAATGGTGATGGAGAAATACAGCACATTTTATACTGCAAGATTCAGTGTTGAAGTTGCAGGAAAACTGCCCATCACAGCCGGTCTGTATACATTTGAATTTGCATGTTTGTCAAATTGAATTTTTAGTTCTGTTTTTGGCTACATTCAATTGAAACTCTTCCTATGGCGTCAAAACTACATACTTTTAATTCCATTCAGAGGAGGATTTATTGTGCTTGTATTCATTTACACAAGAAGCATTTATTAAGTATCTTCATTTCAGCAGAGTCCAGAACTAATTGCTGAAGTGGGAGGTTAAAAAGAAATTATAGTGATGTT
The DNA here is from genome assembly GCF_937001465.1 of Orcinus orca. NCBI lineage: Eukaryota > Metazoa > Chordata > Mammalia > Artiodactyla > Delphinidae > Orcinus > Orcinus orca. Next base: position 150,932,801 of record NC_064559.1, on the reverse strand, counting down.
CTAAACCATTAAGAGGCTTACAAAAAGTTGAAGAGCCATCTCAAGCAAAGGAAATGATAGTGTTATGGCCCTGTGTACTGACATATCTGATGTAGAGAAGTGATCAGACCAAATGTACGAAACAGGCAGGGATTCCTATGAAAAAAACACCATCTATAGCCTAAAGCCTTAAGATCGACTTAAAAGAATAGATCACTTGAATGAAAATTGTATAGAAACATTTACACTAATATGTTTGCATCCAAATTTAGAGAATTCAGGATTCCCTTTTTCCTACGGTGAATGATTCTTTAGTATTGGTAATCTCCTAGCATTTATGTATACAAACATAAAACATAAATTTTGCACAGGTAACAAGCAGAATAGCTGTATCACAAAGCAGCCTTGCCATCCTAAAGGACAGGAGTATCTGGTAAAGTGTGGATTTTTGCTTTTCCGGGTGCTTGGGAAGGTCCCACACTAAACTGATTCAAATTTCTCTCTTCTTTTTGCCTTGGGAGGACATAGCTTTGCAGTTATGACCCATGGCACAGACTTCTGAAGACCCACTTCTCTCATTCATTCTCTTCCACTCCACTCTTCCTCTACTATTTCAGAGTTTGAAAAACAGGATAGTTTAGAAGTTTGGGATTAGCAGATGCAAACTATTATATATAAGATAGATAAACAAGGTCCTACAGGATAGCACAGGGCATTATATTCAATATCCTGTAATAAACCATAAGGGAAAAGAATATGAAAAAGAATATATATGTAATGTATAACTGAATCACTTTGCTGTATACCAGAAACTAACACAACATTATAAATCAAGTATACTTCAATAAGAAATAAACTAAAAAAATAAACAATAGTAATATGTATTGTTTGTTTTCCATACACTGTGCTAGTTACTTGAGGAGTAGAATGGCAAGCAAGACAGACCTATCCTTGTCCTTCTACAGGTATAGAAGGAACTGAGAAAATTATGACATGAATGACTCTTTAATTAAATTTTTGAAATATACCACAAAGAAATAATAACAACTGCCATAATGGTCTATTACAAAGCACTATGACTTAATTTTTACCCCAAGGTCTCCTGGGCAGTGACCCTAACAACTTCAGCTTAGTAACATTAAGTACAATTATTACTGCACACATTAACATTATTACTCTTTTGAGGTATTACATACCCTGCCAAATTTTAAGCTAAAAGCACTGTATATATCACTTAACCTTGCACACAGCACCATGGAATTTCCTCCTGTTTAGAAGTGAAGAAAGTGAATAAAGCTTGCCCAGATTCAGAGTATTTAAGAACCAGAACTGAGTTCTCACTTAGGTCTGATTGGTCCCAAAGTCAATTCCGGTACTTCACACCCCCAATCTGGTGCATTGACTGTTTTAAACATCTACTTTATTGGCATAAAAATGGATTCATTATTATTACACCCTAATGGTGTAGTGAAAAGGCAAAATTTCCCAGTAGAAGGCAGAGCAGTTTTGCTGGCCCCTCTGTCCCATCTTCTGTAGGAACGAATCTCTTAACCTTCCTGAGTCTTGGTTTATCTACAAAATGAGAGATTAGGCCAGATATTTCTTAGTCTTTTTCTATCATTGAATTATGAAAGCTTTTATTAATTAGCTTCTACAGACCTGACATAAGGGGAATGTTCCTCATAAAGGAGAGAATTTGGTGATTTGTTTCTATTGATAATTTAAGTAAAACCTTCTGAAACTCAATTATCTGGATGTATCTGGTTATGTTCTTGGGGAAGGTTTTGACCCGGATTTTCCAAATAACTGCAACATGTCTCTCTAACTCATTTATTAACACATGAAATGGGTGTCCCCAAATTGGCCCCAAGGTCATGATATTGCAACATGGGCATCTAATAATATTGTTCACTTCAAAAATAATAGCTAGGATTTGTCACACAGAATACAGAAAGATGCAAGAGTATTGAGCAAGGAACCCCATGGGTCACTGCAGTTTGATAAAGGAGATCTGAAACAGCAGTCCACAAAGAATATCTTGAAATAGCTTTACACTCAGACAGTGAAGCACAATAGTATAAAGAACTAGTGAATTCTTTAAAAGGCAAACAAAACCTCATGTTTCTTCACAGGAACCATCTCTGGGAATGGGCTCTAACAATGGTTCAAAGGGATATTATCTCGACCTTCACAAAAACTGTAATAAGTGTTGGAAAAAAGTCTAACGATCAAGAATAAAATACAATTCTCTGCCAAACATCTGTCCTTTGGCGAATCAAGTATGCACATTAGTTCAAAACATTACACTAATAAGTAACATTAACATGTACACTGATTTATTTATTGTTTGAAATTACTATAAAGCCAAAACACGAGTCACAAAAGATGCCTGAAGTTTTGTTACTATATTTAGAAAGAAACACTCAGTTTTTTTCTCATGAGAAATGCCCAACATGAAGAAACAAATTTAGAAACAAAAAGATCTTTCAGGAAAGAGGATTTTTATTTAATAATGGCAAAGATAAAAAGGGAAGGTAGCATTAGGGTCTGGCAAGAGAAGGGAGCAGATGCCAACATGTACGGACACAAGCTTACAAAGAGCAGGCTGGGGACACTGGGTATGAACTTTATACATGCCAGCTTTGATGGTGTGATGTTCCCTGTGGCTTGCCTCCTTTGGCAATAGATAATAAGGAGGAAGTTTGTTACAACAAACTATTTGGAATGCTTAACAAGTGCTTCCACAATAGAGAAAAGGATTATTGTTTTCAAAATCCGTAGCTAGATTTAGAACTGAATTAATAACTACAACAGCACAGCTGAAAACCTTATACTCACTTGTGTAGTAACAATAATCCAGAAACAGGTTCAGTCACTTGTCCAGCATCCCAAAGCTAGGCATTCTTTCTCTATTAAAAGTCTAATCTTTTCAGTCACAATTCAAATGTCATTTCCTTCCATGGCCCCTGCACGGCCCTGTCCAAAGCACAATTGCTTCTTGCTTTCTGTATCCATAACATCAGATGCACAGTCCTTTTGTACTGCAAGTTCTCTTTCCATGTTTTACTTTATATTAGAGGGCCAGCTCCTTGGGGGCAGGAAGTGTTCATTTATCATCAGATCCACAATATTCAGCATAGTGCTTGATGCATAGAGATTACTCTACATTAAGGGTTTCCTTTTTTTAAGGGAAACATGAGTATGTGATTAAATTCTTAATTAAATGAGCTACTTTTTGATGCCTACTTGCTTTATTCATTAATTATCTTACGTGGGCAGGAATAAGCCACATTTTTTTTTTTCTGCACCAAAGAATTCAGAAACCTGAATTTTCAAGTCTCTGTCAAATGCCTTTGTAAATGTGCCAGACTTCTCAGTCACTTAATGCAGGCCAGGTGAAAGAGCCGCTGAATTGTTTATTATGGCAAATGGTGGCTACTGCACCTCTATCTCATACATGTAATTCCTTTTTCTTCTGGGAAGAACAGTTTTAAGGTGAGGACTCTAATTATATGTAGGTCTATTTAATAAGTAAGTAAAATAATAATAAACAATTCAAAAATATAAAATTAACAAGCGTTTCTACAAGAATATACATTTATTTTACCCATTTTAAAAGAACTCTGGAAAGCTAAAATCTTTAGAGAACTACAGGCTTCTGGATATATTCTACTTTGGTAAGTTTTATACTTGTCAGTTATTGTGAAAGTATTGTAGGCCACAAAATTGTTATTCAAACGAATTGTTCAGCAAAACCATAATGTTAGGTAAGAGGTCTCCATCTAAAAGGTTAGATGATTATTTTTTGTATCGTAGCTGCGCAGGCTATAAATCTTCCATTTTCTGTAGCAGGCTTGACCCAATATGATGAACAGAATGCAGTGACTTCATGGAAAGTTCATTGGACTTGGCATTGGAAGGCCTTTACTGATGTTCAACTTTCTTACTTATGTTGGCATAAGTTCATGTGCCTGACACACAGTGAGGCCAAACCAACCATAACGTCAGAGTTTGGCACAGAGAAAGGTTTATTGCAGGGCAATGCAAGGAGACTGGTGGCTCATGCTCTAAAAAACCCCTGAGCTCCCCAAAGGGCTTCAGCAAAACATTTTTAAAAGCCAGGCAAGGGAGGGGGCTCGTGGGGTATGATTAGCTTGTACACAAATCTCTGATTGGCTGATGGTGAGGTAACAGGGTGGCATCACAGGGGTTAACATTATCAGTCCTTAGGTCCCAGTAGGCCAGGCGCTATGTGCTCATGGTCATCAAGTAGTTAATGTCTTCCATTTAGTGGGGGGGTTTCACATCTGTAAAACAACTCAGGAAATGTGCATCAGATACTGTTATCTAGGTACTTCAGAGAGGAGCTAAAGTAGAGAATATGGGGGAAGGGCCTGTCCCAGGAAGGCCCCAGAGGGTCCTGCTCGGTTACAATTATTAGCCATTTGACCCTATTCAAGTTCTTGACTTCTCTGAGTGCCGTTTAAAACAGCCAAAGAAAAGTTTTAATCCCCGGTGTTACTTGAGTGGGGCAACCATAAACAGGTGGTGCAAAGGCACCCATACAAGTGAACGAATGGGCTCAAGATCCAGTCTGTTTTTCAACAACCAAATCATGAGTCCTGGAGTGGGCTTCATCTGTCAGGAGCAGAGAGGGTATTTTTCTTTCCAAAGTTTCCTTCTGCATACCCAACCTTATACCCTCAGGGCTTCATCTGCCCAGAGAAGGTGCTTTTTTATAGTTCACTCAAAGTTGCCATATAGGCTAGCTGAAGCCCAGGTTATAAAAAACCAAAAACCATAGCTATTGAATCCTACACACATAGAAAATATTATTAATTTTAAACATTTTTTGGCTTTTTATGTGGTCTTTTATAATGCATGTTATGGCAACCAGATCACAAAATCATAGAACAAGTAATTATGCTTTAAATTTATATCATATAACGTAAATAAAGTTTAGTATTTTATGGCTAGTGCAAACTTTTTTTTCATTCTGTAAATCACTGAATGATTTCTAGTAGAGATATTTATCCAAAGGATGGATAAGTGAAAATATAATAGAAATTGTTACCATTTATTGGCCATCTACCACATCACATATATTATGTATATAGTCTCTAATCCTCATGACAGTTCTGATATATAATTATTATTATGACCATTTCAGAAGAGAACTGAACTCAGAAGAAAGAAAGAAATGTTCAAAGTCAGACAGCCAGTATGTGACAAACTGAGAATTAGAACACATCTATCTGATGTTAAATTCTATGTCCTTTCTTTCCATCCTAACATCTTACCTATATTAATAGAGTTAAAATAGTTTTCTATTCTGTTTATTACTAGCTGTATGGCTTTAGGCTAATGGCTTAGAAGAAATGTAGCATGGAGATTAAGATTTTAGGCTCAGGAATCAAAGACCTGGATTGAAAATCTAACTGGCAACTAAATGGCACAGAACTGTGTGACACTGGAAAAAATTATAACCTTTCTTTGTAGAACAAGGATAATGGTAGTACCTACCTCTTAGAGTTGTTGTAAAAATTAAATGAAATAATATATGTAGAGCTGTTAGCACCATTCTTGGCACATCATGAGTGGTCAATAAATTTTTTATGGGAAGCAGTGTAGTATAGTGCTTAAGTGATCAAATTTTGGAGTCTGAAAGAATTTGTAGTTTAAATATAAATCCTGCCATTGACTAGGTGACGGAACCTGAACAAGTTATTTAAGGCTTAAACTCTAAGCCTCAGTTTTTCTCATCAGTAAATGGGACTAACATCAGTACCTATCTCATTGTGATTGAGAAAGAATCAAATAATCAAATGTAATTAACACAGTGCCAAATGCTAAAGTCTACTGGAATTCTGTTTAATTATGTTTGCACATCCTTTGCTTCTGCCAGTTCACTCAGTTGTCACTTTTTAATTTAGCTCATGTCATCTTCTTTCTCACAGCCTTTTAAAATTTTACTGGAGCACCTTATTGAGAAATTGAGCTAAACTCTGTGTTTTTGCCTATTTGAAAATGTCTCTATTTTGCCTTTACACACGATTGATAATTTGGCTTGTATGGAATTCTAGGACCCAAAGTATTGCTTCTCTGTTATATAGACACATTATTATAGGGCTACGTTTACATGCCTGGTTAGCAGTCATGGGTTTTCTCTGAAGATGTGTAAGTTGTCTATTTCTCTATTAGACCTCTCTGTTGAAAAATTAACCACCTCTTTTGAGAGATAATTATGGGGTCTATAAAAGTGGATATACTGACTGTATACTGACTGGCCACTTCTGTTTCATAATGCCTGAAAGTAAAGCTGTCACACATGCTGAGACCTTTTATTGTCAAAATAAGAGTCCATTTTAATTCAGCAATGGAGAACTCCAGTGCGTTTCCCTCTTAAGTACAGTTGACCACTTTTTAATTTTTTTAACTTGTGTTCTCCATGTCTCCTGTTAACATTTAGCATCCTTCTCTTTCTTAGATTCCCCCATCCACGTCATAAGTTTATTCTATGCAGAAAATTATCTTCCTAGAATACAGTACTTGGATTTTATCTGTACGTTGAGTGAAAGCAAGTGGGATGAAAAAATGGAGTTCTGCTATCCTAGCTGCTCTAGAAGTAGTTCTTTCATTAATTATCTCCCTAACTGCCAGAAAACTCACTTCTGAAATTGGCATATAATGTTTCTGAACTTGGAAAAGACAGCTCCTATCCTTGTATTTTCTACTTCATTGTTTTCTATTTCAATCTTATTTTGTTTAATATTTTATATTCTAAGTTTTCCTCATAATTTCCAGTTTGCTACTGCTTCCCTTTTCTCACCAAGACTACTATGATTTTCTCAAGTTCTTCATATATATTACATATATAATATATATATATATGGGGAGTTTAGAGGAGGAGATAGTTGCGTGTCAAGTTTATTATTTTTTGTTAAAATAAATAATATTAAATCAATTAAATTTGCTATTTATTGAACATAATTTACAATGAAATTGTACGAGAATTCATCAAATTCCTTTTTCTCACTATCAGTCCAAACCTTGCCTTGTGTTATTTGGCCTCTTAGGGGGAAAAAAAAAAGATCATATCTCCCTGGCAAGGTTAGGGTATATTGTACAAAGTATCTCTTTGTGCTTCTGACACTCTTTTTACCTTGACATGTTTAAGTTGATCCTATTATTGCAGCAGAATAGCAACAGAGCAGTAGCCTGCCATTTGGACTTACTTTATGTAGAAAAATGTAAGTTTCTAGGATAGATAACCTTTAATAAGAAGGTATAAACACACATATTCTATAAATCTTTCTTTGGAATGACTATCCAAATGTGGAAATGACTTAAATCCAATAAGATCAGGCCAAAGTAAAATAACTGTCAAAAGGTTAGGTCAGCAAAAGAAAATTTAATAACAGCATATCAAATATTTACCAAAGCTATTTGCAAAGTTAAACCATTCATGAAAATATATTAAACACTTTAAAATAGGCTAGCTTTCATGTGACAAATGAGGGATACTTAAGAAGAAAGAGTACCATCTTCTGTAATAATAATACTAATTTTTCTAAAACTATAGTTTCTTTTATAAACAATTTTCATTCATCTTGGTTGTCTGGGGACAAAAATACATATAACTTTAGTTCAGTTCTTAAGTTCAATGTACTTCTTACTGACTTTAAGTTATAGGGAACTAGTGGGGCTTCTGCAAACAAAACAGATGTATAGGTTAAACAGGGAGAAGTGAGCAAGGCTACATGCCTGAAAGATTTCTACTGAGTCTGTGCTATATTCATTCCATAAACATGTGTTGAATATTTCCATGTGATAAACATGCTTATAGATACAAGGGACACAACAAGATTTTTGGCTTTCAGGGACTCATACCAAACTTTGCTTAAACACTTGCAGTGATGTAGCATCCACTCACAGTACTCAGTTTGTTCCAATGCTGCACAGCTCTAAATTTAAAAAAAAAATGTTTTCCTTTAAATTGAGCTCCATTGTTTTTCATTAAATTCTTATCCACTGGTTCTGATTTTTCTTCTTAGAACTACACAGATGTTTATTCCTCTTTTCACTGTGTAGAATTTCATACATTTAGAGACTAATTATAACTTCCTAAATCTTTGTTTTTCTGAACAGAATATTCCCAGTTATTTCAATTGTAGCTTATAGATCATGTGTTCGAGACCTCACAACACCCTAGCTATCTTCCTCTAAGGTATGCATTTTATTTTCTTTTGAAGCTCTATGTGCTATCTGATGCTTACAAGATAGAGTCTATATTCTAATACAGGGCTTATTCACGCCTTAAAATATTAAATGTTATTTGTCAGATTCTGTGCTGTACATTTGGAATACAGTGGTAAACTACAGATAGCCCCTGCCTTCAGGAAGTTACCAGTTCAGTCATCAGTTTCATTTCATCTACTCTTCGTTCACATTAAACACTAACACTGCTCCTCAATGTCAATGCACAGATAAATCTAAAGGCTTCAGAGCATGGGTCTCAAACCCATGGGTTCCTTATGGTAGCCACACACTAAGAAAGCCCTCGAAGCGGGTTTTGTTTGCCTACTTTTGATTGCAAAGTGTGGAAAAGAAAACCCCCCATGGAAATAGAAGAGTTAGTTCTTTTAGAAGCCAAAGCATAGGCAGGCAAACAGCGTTAAAAAAAATGAAACTTACGAACATCCACTCTGGATCTGTTACTGCAGACCTTTAATTTTGATTGGGGCACAGCATAGGCAGTGTTTATCTTTGGAAATGCCATTCAAGCCTTTCACAGGCATAAGGACTGCTCCCATTGTGAAATATTTCAAGCCCAAACTGCAAATATGTTGGGATTTACTACAAATCCCCCATCTAGCAATATACCTACTCAGAAGCAAAAGCTCACTCTCCTTTTGTTCTGTAAATTTATGCCAAAGTATAGTTCTTGTTTTACTTCAGAGGTTGAACATACCAGAAGAAGCTCTGCAGACAGGGCTGAATAACTCTGCATTCCATCATGCTTTAAAGTGTAATTTTGAATCATTTTTAAGTTGCATTGTAAACCACATTCCAATCCAAGATTTATTTTGCTACTGAAGCCATTCTATTATTTCCCAACTATAAGAGCCTAAAGAAAAATGTCTCATGACCTCATATTTAACAAACCAATTTCTAGTATTCCAAAGGCATCTGTTGATAGGCTTTGACAAATATTTGGTAAGGTATCAACATTTTGAATATTATTATAGCATACCTTTCTATAGAGAAATATTAATTATTAAGTCTGGTCATAAATTGAAGTCTATAAGTCAAAAGAAACCAGAGTATGCTGTACAGAGAGGCAGTGTGCTTCAAAAATATTAAGTGTTCCCTAACAGAAAAGATGAAAAACATATACTGAGGAAATAGATTCTTACCAAATGCCAAAATTAAATAATTTATTCTTTGGTAGGTTTAAGGCTAGAATTACAAAGGTTTAGTTTTCAATGTGACTGTTGTTAAGTCAGTTGAAAAGTAAATTCAGAATGTTTTGAGTGATCCAATGCAAACTGCCACAATGACAGTAAAAGCTGGTTTCCAAAATGTGATAATGAATTAAGCTCTTATGTGTAACTATGCAATAAAACCGAAGTCTGTGAAATACATATAAGTGAGAATGTGAATAATAATTGCAGAAATACGGTGCCAGATAGAGAAATCAGTGTCGCAATCTGGTGACACGGTGGACAGAGGCCTGATGGGGTCAGGAGATCTGGATTCTAGCTCCAATTCTATGCCTTGGTGTTTGGTGGAGAGAGCTGTCAAAATGGGAGAAACGTAGTACAGAAGAATTACTGGAACGATCCTAAAGAAAATCTGTTATTTCATATTTTTCAGAGGAAGCCAGAATAAGGTGTCTCAACAGTAGATGGAAGTTTTACTAAAACTCGTCCTTTACTTTTGAATCTGTTATAGCAAAATTATTAAAGGGACAGCCTCCCAAGCCAGACTGTCTGGGTTCAAATAGCCTCTTTATAGTCACTAACTTTGTGACTCTGGGCAAGCTACTTAATCTCTCCTATAATTAATTTTCACACCTATAAAATAAGCATCATAGTAGGTTGCGAAGAATTAATAATTGTTCAGTGCTTAGAACAATGTTTGACCTGGTTTAGGCACTATATAAGTTTTAGCTATTATTTTATTATCATTACAGATATCATTAATCTATAGGAAAGTACCGATAGATTTTATCTAATCCATCAGTTTACTCCCTGTTTTCCTTTTTTGCTGAAGTACCTAACATTTTTCCTTTTATTTATTTATTTTTAATACATGCTAGGAATTAGTTTAAAATCATTATTTTAGTTGGTTTTAGCCAAATATTTCTTCCTGATAAGAAAATCTTTTTTCTTTTAAATTGAAGTATAGTCGATGTATAATATTATATGTTACAAGTGTACAAAGTACTGATTTATAATTTTTGAAGGTTATACTCTATAGTTATAATGAATCATTAGCTATATTCACTGTGTTATACAATATATCCTTGTAACTTACTTTATACATAATAGTTTGGACCTCTTAAACCTCTATACCTGTATTGCCCCTACCCCCCCTTCCCTCAAGAAAATCTTTTTTCTGTGTTTCATCTGGACATGTTAGAACAGCTATCAGAGTATCAGAGAATTTCGTTCAGCTGGTGAATTGCCCATTACTCTTGCTCTTCTTTCTCATGGGAGAAGAATGCATCCTCATTTGATCAGAAAAAACTGAAACTCTTTTACTCTCCTTTTATTAGAGAAAGACCTGGGTAATTAAAGCCTGTGCCATTCCCAGAGTAGCAGTGGAAGCAGCCATTGAGAACTAACATGTCATTTTTTGTGACTCTCAGCTAACAGAGAAGGAAAGAGCCCAGTGCTTTTTAGCACAATGAAGAGGGTATAGGATTACTCAAAGCTAGAGTTAGGGCTCATTCTTGGATAACTATTCTTTCTTCAATTGATAGAATGTTTGTCTTTGAGAGTTAAATGTCACTAAAGATTCACTAGCACTGGAAATAGCAGTTCCACGTTCTCACTAATGAAGAATAGAACTTGACTGAGAGGTCTTATATTCATTTTCTTCTTGGGGCCTAGAATCTATCCTTTACCTAGATCCTGGAAAAATCAGAGTCATCTGGAAGACACCTGGAATTTCCTGGAGACTTAGGAAAGGACCAAAAATGAGAATGCCTTGTTTAAAATAGTTGGTGTTTTCTCAAGGAAGGTGGAGGCGGGGGAGCTCCAGAGAGGGATTCCTGTGATTATAGGTGTGAATATGTAGATGGAAAGCCAAGCCAGGAACGAAGGGAATGTTTCTGAGAGCAGCCTGCTTTGTGTCACATATGTTGTCTGTGTTGTTCTCACCTAATACAGGGTTACTGATTTTGGGTTTGCTTGTTCTACCAGTTATTTATTGAGAGAAGTTTAAGTTCTCCATATAATTGTGGATTTGCCTATATCTCTTTTGAATTGCATTGATTTTTTCTTTATATATTTCGATACTGTGTTATTGAGTACATGCAGTTATAAAATTTTGATGTAGTTCTAGTAGTAAACATCTTTACCATTATGAAATGTTCTTTTTCCCTAATAAAGCTTCTTATTTTAAAATCTAATTTGTTTTATAGCAGTGAAGTTACACAAACTCTTGTTTTAGTTCATGTTTCTTGGTTTACCTTTCTATCTTTTTGTATTCAGTGCTAAAATCCTTATATTTAAGGTAAGTCTAAACAACCTTAGTCTTTTAATCAGAGCATACATTCCATTTACATTTAATATATTTAAGAAAATATTTAAGTGTATATCTACCATCTTATTATTTGTTTTCTTTAACCTACTTATTTTAAGTTCCATCTAATCTTCTTTCTTACTTCCCTTAGAATACTTAAGTATTCTTATTGTTTTATTTTTCTTCTATCACTTTTTTAGTTTAGGATATTTTACTATCCTTTGGTAGTTTTTCTAGATGTTAAAGCATGCAGTCTTGATTTACTGCAGTCTAATTTAAATAATTATTTTTACCATTTTACGTATAAAACTAGGACCTTAAACACTTTAGTTTTATTAATCTCCTCTCACCTTTAGTGTTGTTGCCATCATATGTTTTAATTTTAGATATGATTTTAATATTCTAAGACATTATTAATGTTTTGTATCATCAATATTCATCTCTATGTACTGCATATTTACTTTCTATTGCTTTTCATCTCTTCCTATATTTTCGTATTACCCTCTGTAATCACTTTTCTTCTGCCTGAAGAACTTTTTTTTTTTAGATTTTTTTTTTTTAATGCTCATTTGCCAGTGATGAATTCTCTTAGCTTTGGTTTATCTGAAAGCATTTTGATTTACCTTTATTTCTGAATAGTATTTTTTTGGTATACATTTCTAGTTTGGTGTTATTTTTGTTCAGCATTTACAGTTATTTGCCCGTGATCTTTTAGTTCTCATTGTTTTTTTTTAATTGAAAAATTATGTTAGTCTTATTTATGCCCTTTTGAAATTATTAAGTATTTTTTTCTAGCTGCTTTTAAGATTTTCCTCACTGGTTTCAGTTTTCAGAAGTTTGCCTATGATGTACTTAGCATAGACCTCTTTGTATTTTCCTCCATGTGGTTTATACCTTTTTTGAATTGTGATTTCATGTTTTTCATCAGTTTTGGAAAAATCGTAGCCACTATTTTTTCAAATATTTCTTCTGGTCAGTTATTTCTCTCTTCTCTTGAAATTCCAATTATCCATATATAATTAGTGCTGTGTCTACTATGACTCATATTCTTTTCTATACTTTCTGTCTTGTTTTTCTCTCTGGGTTTACTTTGGATATTTGCTATTGACTTATCTTCCAATTCATTAATATTCTCTTCTGCTATGTTTGGTATGTTATTTAACCCATCTGTTGATTTCTTAATTTCAGTTGTCTTATTTTTATTTTTTAGAATTTCCACTTGATTCTTTTCCACTGATGTCAATAAGCTGATAAGATTCTCCACCATTTCATCTGTTGACTTAAAAAATATATCCACAACGAGAGAGTTGCGAGTTAAGTTTTGTTTGGGGCAAGATGAGGACTGCAGCCCAGGAGACAGTGTTTCAAATAACTCTGAGAAACTGCTCTGAGGAGGTGAGGGGAGAAGCCAGGATATATAGGAGTTTTGCAACAAAGGACAGGTAGTCAGGAACATCAAAGGTTATTGTTAATTAAAGAAACCATATATCTCAAGTTAAGGAATTTAGCACTTTTCTATGTATGGGCAGATGCAAAAGTCTGGGGTCATTGAAATCATTCCTTTGATATGCACCTCAGCTATCTGAGGCCAGTATCCTGACACATCCTGGGTTTCCTCAGGGCTCACCACAGGCAGTGGCTGCAGTCTGATGGCTGCTAGATGGCAGGTATTCTTTTCAGCCCTGAATTTCCTGGCTCACAGGCTCACGTTGGAAGGCTGCAATCAGTTGATGACTGTGATATCTTCTGTTTATTGGTATGGCAGGAAATATTCCATTTCTCACATCTATTGCTTTGAAACTATCCATCATAATTACCTTATAGTCATTGTCTGTTACTTCAGCTTCTGGATTATGTGTGGGTCTATATCTATTATCTGTTTTTAATCTCTTGGGTTTTGCCATTTGTACCTGTCTTTGGTATGCTATTTTTTACTTGAATATTTGCATATTAAAAATTATAGAGACTTTAGATCATGTTATCTTCCTCTTATTTTTCTAGAAAAATAAGCTGGGGAAATGGTTGTTCTAATCAAATATTCTGATCTCAATTAGGTCTGGGTTGAAGTTTTTTTAGAGCTTCCATATATCTCTGGCTGGCCCCCATTCACAGGCATAGCCTTCTGTGAGTACAAAATAAAAGCTGGGGTGCTTACCAGGGTCCTTCTTCTTGGTAGTTCTGGAATACCAAATCTTTTCTCCTTAGTATAGAAAGAATTGTGAAAATTCCACTGTCTTTTAAAAAAATTATTAATTAATTATTTTTTTTATTTTTTTGAGTCTTCCTGTTTAGTTTCTTAAATTTCTGTCCTGTTCATCTTAAGAACTGGCATGTATTTTGAGTGTAACTGGCAGTGTGTCAGGCTTAATTCTTTAATACTCATTTCTAAAGTTAGTAACCTTGCTGCTGGGAAAATCTGGGTTAATAAACCATAGTCATAATGTTATCATTTGTTTAAATTAAGAATGCTTCAGGTGGAGACAAAATAAAATTAATGAAAATTATTATATTCATTAAAAAATTAACCAAGTCACATCTTTGTAACTTTTAGATAAAGATAAAAGATACCCTGGAGTAACACTTTTTAAAAATGTATTTCAAAGGATATTTTTTCCTTGCTGTATTGTAAATTCTATTAACGCAGATAGCATGTCAGTATTGTTCACCACTATACATCCAGATCTTTTCATAGTGGTATAGTGTAGGTGCTTAAAAATATTTGTTATATCCATAAATAAATGCAAGAGAAATACTGATGTCAATAATGCCAATCAGTGTTCTATTCTTCACAATCTTTCAGAGCCTTTCATTGGGAAGTTCTCTGTGATTACCCAATACAGGGATAGAATATTCAATGTTTCCCAAACGTAGCTTTCAAAATAGCACGCTGTGGTAAGTACTTTGACAGAGGCTTATTATTATCATTTTTATTTTTAACACAGGCTTATTCTTCGAGACAAAGCTCAATTGACACCAGAAAAAAATGTTGGTATCAATCAATAAATATGAAATAATAAAACTATAGATCATTAATGAGCTAGAATAGGGGATGTTAAATTGGAATTTTTATTGCTCATCACACCACAATTAACTGTATGGCAGGACACTGTGGGGGTTGAACCCGACAAATGCCACTTAGTAACTGTATCCATATGCTATGTCTAGGACATCAACTTATTAGCACACTAATGAGTACCTTTGTAAAAAGTCAACCAGGCATTGAGATGTAGACAAGACAGCCCAAATATATAATCCTCTGTTCACCTTTGAACATTCAATATGCTTAGTGCCTTCATCTTGTCAGGTACTGAGGACACAAATACAACTACGTTCCTGCCTCTATGGAGCTTATGATCTATTATAGAAGACAGCTATAAAAACAAATACTCTAATAAAGCATTATAGGGTCTAGGATGGTTTGTTCATGCATATCAGTCCTCTAAAAATTAGAAACATTATTTTCCTTAAGAGAGAATATTATTTCCTGTAAACATTGAAGGTGAGGTATGAAAAAAATGGAAAGCCTCAGTGCATTTTAGACCCAAATAGTCTGTTTTATGAAGTATAAAAGAGGTTTCACTTGACTTCTGATAATATGTGAAACAGACAAATCAGTGCCGATCATAATCCTACAAAGCCGATATCCACATACATATATTTCCATAACAATATTCTTTTTTTCCCATTCAATAAATATTTGTCAAGAAACTACTATTCTCTAGATACAGTTCTATGAAGTTTAGTCTTTATGGAGAACACAGGCATGCAAACAATTAACAGAGAAATTTAGGGAGGCTACTAAGTGTTAGGAACACACTTTTTGTACATTACTTTTTTTTTTTTTTTTTTTTTGCGGTACTTGGGCCTCTCATTGTTGCGGCCTATCCCGTTGCAGAGCACAGGCTCCAGAGGCACAGGCTCAACGGTCATGGCTCACGGGCCCAGCCGTTCCACGGCATGTGGGATCCTCCCGGACCGGGGCACGAACCCGTGTCCCCTGCATCGGCAGGCAGACTCTCAACCACTGCGCCACCAGGGAAGCCCTGTACATTACTTTTTAAAATTCATACAATTAAATATTAGTATTAATGTTATATTAATCCAAGAATGCCTTTGTTGATACTTAATGTGGAAAAATGATCTCTCAATATTTTCTTTCTTAACACCAAAAAAAGAAGCTTTGGAAAATGTATTTATTTCTCAAAAAGCATTTGCCTATAAGGAATAGCATCATTTGTTTCTTCTATTTTAAGGGCAAATAGAGATCTAGACATACTCAACCTTCTCATGTTATTAACAAAGAATGTTTCCAGGAATTATCTAGAAGTCTAACATCTTTTCACCTTTTGGAAGCATCAATATAAGATCTACACTACTGTTTTAAATAGGTCAAAATAATGAAGTTACCACATTCTCCAATTTTTCACTTTCAGAAAGATCTTGAAAACTACAACATGAACAGTAGATCACTAAATCAGATGCATGGTATAATCCCAAAGTAGGATATGTCAGCACTTCCTATGCATTTATTATTGAATTCAGTTGAAGTTATTTTTCCAGCTACTCCACTCAACCCTTCTTTATTTATAAAAGATGGTTAAGTACTTTTCTGCCTATACTGTGTATATTTTACATTGCGTTGCACGTCTAAAGCTTCTATGCAGTGAATCTTTCCATAATCCCATTGGCCCAGTTGATCCACAGATTCTGGAAGCTTTTATAGGAAGGGCGCGTGTCCACACACACACACACACTCGATGCTGTAATTCAAAATGTGTAATGTCAGGCTAGCCTTCTCAATGAGTTCAAGAGTAGGAATTATAATGATAACCATGCACTGAAAACTAACACTGTATATATGATTGCCTTAAATGAACTGGATATACACATGGTTCTTTCCATTACATGCCTCGATGAAATTCACATGTAAACTTACCAGAAGGCCTTCTCTGATCATGCTACTTAGAATTTCTCTGTCACTTTCTATCTAATTTTTACCTTTTGTTCCTTCATAGCACTAATCATGATCTGCCATATTATATATTTGTTCATTGCATGTTTTCATCTAACAGAATGTAAGGACCTTAAAAGTTATCTGTTTTGTATCCTTAGTGACACCAGCAGTACTTGTAACATTCTAACACTAAGTACCAGTTGAAAAATTGAATATGTGCCAGATATTTTATATATATTACACAGAATTCTGAGAAGCAATATTCAAAGTATGGCCAGTTAACAAATAAGAAAGTTGAACTCAGTTAAGTAACTCTTTAGGTACAGAGTTAGGTATCTTTTAACTCAGGTCTGGAGTGACACCAGACCTAACACCTACTCTGCATATGAGTCTTCTGGATTCCGCAGGTACCCAGGAGTCCTTGCACAGAAAAATCCATGACATCCTGAGCTATTCTGTGGGAACAGTAAAGAGAAAAGAATTTCCCATTCACCACTAGGCCAGCAAGAAGAGAGAGGAAGGTATTTTATTTTAGGGGGTGCAGAAAGAACTGTTCTTGGCATCTGGGGTTATGAGCTTGAACTTAGGTTGGAGTTTCAAAACAAATACTGAGAAATTACTATTTAATACTAGGAATAGAGTTTAGATGCAATTAATTAGGTTCTGTGGTCCAGCTGGGAACCAAACATATATATGGTGTATAGTAGAAGGAGCTAACTAGAGCTTGTACAAAAATACATTTCAGTCTCAATACTGATACTAAACAGTGGTTTGACTTTCAGCATGTTACTGAATTTTTATAGAAATCAGTTATTCAATCTGCAAAATAGGAAACAACATAGAATGGTTGTGAGAGTTAAAATGAGATAATGTATATGAAAGTGTTTTGTAAAGTCTAAATTTTAAAAAATCGCATTTTCTTGTTTGAGAAAAGTGTTCCAAGGCACTAAAGACATTTCTGGGTGAGCATACTGTAAATTGGGGCTATCATTATTCTAAAAGTTACTGTCGAGAATGATTTTCTTCTTCTGTGACTCCAAGGTTTTGTGGTTTAATAATGAAAATAAGGGAGTCACTGTCTTCTAAATTTTATCTCTCAACTAAATATTATTAGCAGCTGGTAAGAAAAAAATATCACGAGGCCCCCTTATGACATTTTCTCTAAGCCCCAAGCTCCAATGAGCTATAATCAATGCAAATACAGTGGCTGCACAATGAAATGATTGCTGTAAGACAAGGGAAAAAAAAAAAAACAAGGAAGGGAGAGTGACCCCCATGAAGTAGTATATTTCTTTTCTATCAGCACTTTCTTCAGTCCTCATTGGGTGCCTTGCTTGGTACAAATCTCCCAGCCAGTGGTCTCCTCTGCCTTGCTAACCACAATTTTGTTTTAATGTAACCCAAAGGGTACATCGCAGGACCTTTATTATTGTTCTTTTCTTGTAAGATACAGCTATCTGATGAAATAGATGAAAAAGTAAAATAATTCTACTCACTAAGTCTCCCTTGTAAATCATGAAAGGAAGAAAGGGAGAAGAGAGACTTAAAAGAATTCTGAGGGAAAGAGGATATTCCTAAAAAACAGCTGTTAGAAAGTAAATTATAAATGTCATGTCTGGCAAGCACCAAGCACGTTAAGATGCGTAGCTAACTTTGCATATTTTCACTGGAGAGAGTGTAAATAGCAATACAAAGCTTGGGCTTTCCAATCAGAAATATCACACTCCCCATTATGCAGTGTATGACCATGTGTGGGTCTTAAACTCTCAGAACATCATTTCCTTCATCTGTAAAATGGAGATGATAATAGACTCCCTTGGATTGTTGTAAAGATTAAGTGAGATAATGTAAGTAAGTGTTTAGCTCGGGGCTGGTACATTGTTAGTCCTCTATAATGGCAGTCATTATTCTGCCCCACATGTTCTCAGGGCAACCCTCTGTTTCAATTTCCATCCTCCATGATGCATTGATGGTGACAGGAGCCATTTGTTCCCACAATCGGCTCCCTGGATAGGATAAAATTGCAACTTACCACCATCCAGGCAGCATTGTCTTTACTGCACACTTTTTAATGATTAACAATCAATTACAATATCATCCTTTAAATCCAGTCTATAGCACTGTCAAATGATTATGCACTATAATTAAATTAATGATATTGAACTTTAAGTTTAGTTGCATGGCTGCTTTTATTTGATGTCTGCTGTACTCTCATTGAGTGAACATTGGGTTCTGGTGTGAAGTTATCGTATTTATTTTACAGCCACAAAAGAGCAAATCCTTTAAAACAATAACCACAAATAGAAATATTTCCACATAAGCCCATTTGGAGGTACACATTTGCTATTCATTAATTTAGGATTTGACAATTTAACATAAGTTAAAATAAAAGCCTGTTTCACGGAGCATGTATCTCATTCTTCACTATCTCAGCATGACCACACTGATTCTCATGTTTAGTAATGTCCTTAAACATAATTTACAAATGAGGAAGTTAGTGGGGCTGGAGTAATGCATATATAACTTGCAGCATAGCTTCCTATGACATTAAAATCTTGTTAATCTGTGAAGGAAGAATCAAAATTATCTAGAATAAACCAGCATTTTCCATATAAAATGTAATCGGAAAATGCTAATAAGATTTATAGGTAACAAGAAATTGGATTATAACATCTATTTTAAGTCAATTTGAAAGTTGGCCTCAAAATTTGTGTCCTGATATAGACTGAGCCTCAGATTCTATTACATTATTTTTTCACAAAGCACATGCAGAAACACAGTAATAGATTTATAAAATACAGTAATAAAAGGAAAAGAATGCACACACCTCTCAAACAATTTATGCAAACAAGTAATACAAAATGTATGCATTATTAAATTTACACTATGAGGAAAGATAAGGAACTGGTCATTTACGTCTATTTAGAGGTAATCAAAAGGAGATAAAGATAATTTAAACCACATACTTTTCTTATGTGTATTTGGAACAGTGAGCAGCTATGATATATGGTAAAATGAATATTCATATTAAAAGCTTTTCTCTTTACTATATTACATTGAAGCTTAGCATCTATTTCATCAGTCAATTACATGGTGTGGTAAGAATATGATTTAATTCATAACAAAATTGGTATAATGCAGGAACTAATGAAGTGTTTATTCAAAATTTATCTAAAATGCTTAACTCTGAACACATTCTGAATGACTGCTCATTGACAAATTTAATAATATCTCCTTACAAACTGCTTGTCTGGTCCGCCCAGAGCAAGTTTAGTATAATGTCCACAGCAAAGAATTCAATTGCATATGCATATAAGACCCATGTGTGGAAATTTCCTTGAATTGTGAACAGTCTTTTTAGTAGGAGGGCAGAAAAGGAAGTCTTCAAGATGGTATGTTCAAACACTCAGAGCCAGGAAACCATTGTGAATTCAGGAAACTTTAAGTACCTCTGAATGGGTGGGACATCAAAGAAGAATAAAGAACAGGGAGTCTGAAAGGACACTGAGTAAACAGGCAGAGAACAGAACAAGAAGAGAATAGCATGGCACATCAAGAGATTGACACAGAAAGGGAAGCCACAGAAGATTTTAAATAGGACAGTGACAGTATCTGATTTGTATTTTGTAAAGATTACTCTGGAAGTTACATGGTGGAGCTTGAAAATCAAATAGACATGGATTTGAATTTCAACTGTAATGTTTGCCTATTACTTTGTTTCTGGTCTCTCTATTTATCTTTGCTTCCATCCATACCACAGTATCTAAATTATAATGATGTTATACCCTCAATTTTTTTCTTCTTTAGGACTGTCTTAAGTCTTCTTGATTTCTTGCTCCTCCATGTCAATTCTAGAATCAGTTTTTCAAGTTTGACAAAAGTATCTATTGTGATCATGATTGGAATTGTATTTAATTTATAGATCAATCTGAAAACAATTAACATGTTCACTACATTTACAATATTGAGTTTTCAGATCCAAAAATACAACATACTTCTCTATTCATTTCAAGTCTCTTAAATTCATTTTAATAAAGTGTGTAACTTTTTCCATAAAGGGTTTACATATTTTCTCTAATATATATTTACAATTGTAAATGAATTTTTAAAAAATAACTACAGTTTCTGATTGTTGATGGATTATACAGCATCACTGCTAAAATCTCTTATTAATTTTAATAATTTTAATATAGATTATTTTGACTTACAATATAAAGCATGCTATCATCCACAAATAAAAATAATTTGAGAAGGGTTTTTTTTTCCTTTTTTTACATCTTTTATTTCTTTGTCTTTTTGTACTGCAAGTGTAAGAACCTGCACTAAAATGTTGAATATGGGTGCTAATTGTCAAGTCTTTTTCCTGATCTGAAATGGAAGCATATAATTTTTCAATATTAAGTAAGGTGCTTGATGCAGAAATTTTGTACATGCCTCTCATCAGGTGAAGTTACCTTCTCTTCATAGTTTACTAAGAGTTTGTATAGTAAATATATGTTGAATTTTATAATATTTTTCTTGAATATACTAAAATTACCTTATGATTTTTCCATATATTTCAATAATACTGAAAATATTCTGAGCCATTTTTTTCTGTATTGACTTCTCCCACTTCCCCAATTCTGTGTAACATGTCCTTATGGAATTATATTCTATGTCTTTTAGACATTTATACAATATTCTTCATATCACTTTCTTAAATTCTATCTTTTGTTATCTCTGAATAGTATTCCATATAATTTCTCCAGATCATTGTTTGAATTCACTAATTCTCTCTTTAGCTATAGCTAACCCATTTTTCTGGTTGTGATGTTCTTCATTTCATTTATTCTAATTTTCATATCTGTAAATTCTGTACGATTTTCATTCATAATTGCTTATTCTTTACTGATATTCAAACTTCATTCTTATGTAAATTTATATTTCTGAAATTCAGAATCTGAAGTTTTTAAGTTTACTTTTCTTGTCTGTTGCTCTTACTGATTTTCATTCATGTCTCATTATTTCATTGTAAGTTATGTGATTTTTGGCTCTGAGATTTTCATTTTACTTGGCACTTTGCCTAGAGAAATTTTTAAGGAGTAGAATGAAGTCACACTTCTCCTGAGAAGATTTTTGGTTTTGTGTTTAGCTTTAGTTTTACTTTTCCAATTTTTGTTTTTTGAGTTTCCTGTGGACTTCACCTATTTTGGACAAGAGTAAATTCAATTAACATCTTTACCTTTTTAAAATAAAACTGCCTATGTGGCTGCAAATAAGTTGAGGTTATAGATTCTCAGAGGATAATTTTCTTCCATGAAATTAGGACAAGGTTTGTGATAGGAAAAATTCCTTAAATCTCCTTTTGAGACATGGAGTACATTTCTCATTCATCCTTATAATACTACAGATCTAGCCTTTCGGGGGTCTTAACTTTATGCAGGAGGGGTCTCCTATAGTTTTAATGAGCATTGAACTTAATCTCCTAATCCTAATAAAAAGCTATTAAAATTATAAAGTTACTCCTGAATATAGTTTTCCTTGAATCTGGTCTTTTTTGCTATATGGTATACTTGCTCCTGCTGTTTCTTAAATGGGCACCAAAAAAAGATATTTAAGAGTTTAATTTTTTATTTTCAGAAGTTTGGGATCTTGTCATTGTAGTTTGGGGATTTAAACATTTATTATTAAAGTTGGATCAGAAAATATGACTCATCCAATTTCTGCTTTGTGAGATCTATTGAGATTTTTTATTTTGTGTCCTGGTAGATAAACACTATTTATAAAAATTCTGTGGTTGCCATTAAACATAGTTTATTCTTTGAGGGTGCATATTAATTTAACATCACTAATATTATTATTAAAATTCTTTATCTTCTTATTTATTTCTACTTGATCCAGCAAAAGATGAGGACTTTTAAGTAAAACTTTCTCTAACCACTTGTGAATTGGTAAATATTTCCTATCTTTCTTTCTAAAAAGACTTGACATATATATATATATGTAGACATATATATACACACATATATATACACATATGCACACATGCACACATATGTAGTTATATACATACATCCACACATATATTAATATATGTATTTTATATTACTTGACTAATAAGGTTCTTTATTGGTATGGATTATTAGGGAAGGCACTTCCATTTTCCTGACCTTATAATTCTATGTGGAGCGTTTTTCCCCAGAGTAATACTTCTGGCCTGTCTCACCATTCCCATGGGAGGAAGTTAACTGAATGTTGAATTGGAAGAAGGAATTATTCATGTTCTGTTTGGCACCTTCCATGTTTAGAACCATCCTTCCTAAAGAACCCACGCTTTGATTCTTGCACATGCTCTAGTGACAGAGGCAGGCTTTCCGTTTTGTCAAGCTCCTGAATCTCTCTCTCAATTGGTTCCAAACTCATGAGGGAAACATTAATTAGACTATTAATGTGCTCCCTTGAAATGAATATTTTAAAATTATTTTTACTTCTCTTTTAATTTTCCTTGAATTGCTTTAACAAATCTTTATCCATTCTTTAAGTTAAATTTTTTATGTTACTTTGCTTTAGATTTGTCTTATATAGCAATATACCATTGATTATTATTGGATTGGCCAAAAAGTGCCTTTGGTTTTTAAGTAAAAATAAAACACATTTTATATTTTCACCAAGAACTTTATTGAACAAGGTATTCACCCTTCTGCCATTTTTCAGGCAACTACATAATCCCATTTTCCCAAAATTTTTATCTTTTTGAGCAAAGAACTGTTCCAGGTGCCTTTTACAGTTTTCCAGGGAATTGAAATTTTTTCCATTAAGAGAATTTTGTAAAGCTGGAAATAAATGGAAATCCGAAGGTGCAATGTCTGGTGAATACAGAGGATGAATCAGAACTTCCCAGCCAAGCTGTAACAGTTTTTGCCTGGTCATCAAAGAAATATGCGGTCTGCGTTATCCTGATGGAAGATTATGTGTTTTCTGTTGATTAATTCTGGACGCTTTTCGTCGAGTGCTGCTTTCAGTTGGTCTAACTGGGAGCAGTACTTGTCGGAATTAATCGTTTGGTTTTCTGGAAGGAGTTCATAATAGAAGACTCCTTTCCAATCCCACCAAATACACATCACCTTCTTTGGATGAAGACCGGCCTTTGGTGTGGTTGGTGGTGTTTCATTTCGCTTGCCCCATGATCTCTTCCATTCCACATTATTGTACAGTGTCCACTTTTCATTGCCCATCACAATTTGTTTTAAAAAATGTTACGTTTTAAGTAGAGAATCACATGCAGAAATGCGGTCAAGAAGGTTTTTTTTGCTTAACTTACGTGGAACCCAAACGTCAAAGTGATTAACATAACCAAGCTGGTGCAAATGATTTTCAACACTTGATTTGGATATTTTGAGTATGTCAGCTATCTCCTGTGTGGTATAACATTGATTGTTCTCAATTAATGTCTCTATTTGATCGCTATCAACTTCAACTGGTCTACCCGGCCATGGTGCATTGTCCAGCAAGAAATCTCTATCACGAAAGTTCACAAACCACTTTTGACATGTTTGGTCAGTCACAGCACCTTCTCCATACACTGCACAAATCTTTTTTTGCATTTCGATTGTGTTTTTACCTTTCTTGAAATAATAAAGCATAATATGCCAAAAATGTTGCTTTTTTTCTTCCATCTTCAATATTAAAATGGCTACACAAAAATTCACCAATTTTGATGTCTTTTTTTATATGCATGCTGATATGATGGCTGTCACATACAATCTAACAAAATTGCTTCAAATGAAGTTCAAGACAACTAAGTGCTACTGAAGCCATCTTATGGAAAAAAATGAACAAAGCTTTTGGCCAACCCAATATATTAGCACATAATAAACAGTAGTGTTTTAAAATACAAACTCACTATTATTTTCCTTTTAAGAGCACCATTGATCATATTAGTTATTTTAACTGATGTTCTCAGTTGGTTTTCTCTTTTCTGTGTGTGAGTTCAAGTGTTCATGCTTCATGACTTTCCCTTCTCATTTTACTATATGTGGAAGAGATTTGCATTCATGCTTCCTGCATGTATTTTTATTGGGGTTTACTTTTCGCCTTTAACAATATTACTTATGTTTCTTGGATTATCAAAATTCAGTAATTAAATTATTTTATTTTCTTTGATAAATGAAAGATAACATTTAGCATGCTCTCTCTGTGTTTCCTCCTGCCTCCCCAATTATTCTGCTCTCCATTCTTCCATTCACCTCAATGTCTCTGTCAATGTTTCATTTGAAGAGTATAATCTGAGCTTTCATACACCGATCTTTTGTACTCAATATATTTACATTATATAGATTTAAATGCAAAACGTTTTTGAAGGAATTTATGAAATCTTGTTTATACCAATTGTTTGGAATTACATCTGAATTTAGCTAGTTTCAAAGACTATTGTCAGTACTTTGATTCTATTGTTTTTCTATTATTTAAACTATTAATGTTAATCTGGCAATTGTAAGCTAGACAGGCCTGTGAAGGGCATATTTGCTGAGATCTTGCATAGCAATAATCCCTTCCTGTTGTTATCAGACATTAATGATTCGTTCTTACATCACAACATACATCCCCCCAAATTCTATAAGCATTGTTCTATTACCAGTTGTTGTTTAGTACTGTAGAGGAGAAATCTTAGGAGAGTTTAAATTTTTTTTTAACTTCTCTGTAGGAATGAATTTTTTTTTTTTTTTTTTTTTTTTTGCGGTATGCGGGCCTCTCACTGTTGTGGCCTCTCCCGTTGTGGAGCACAGGCTCCGGATGCGCAGGCTCAGCGGCCATGGCTCACGGGCCTAGCCGCTCCGTGGCATATGGGATCTTCCCGGACTGGGGCACGAACCCGTGTCCCCTGCATTGGCAGGCAGACTCTCAACCACTGCGCCACCAGGGAAGCCCTGGACATCTTTCTATATCTTTATGATCCACCAGACTTTCTTCTGCTATGAAATGCTTATCATGTATCTTTTCATATTACGAGATTTCTTGGTTCATTTTTAATAGATGTTCTTTATATTTTCTGTATATTTAATCTTTGTTGGCTTTATGTATTTCAAAACCTTCCTCAGTTTGTGGCCTTTCTTCTTGCTGTCTTTCATAAAAAAAGTGTTAATTTTAATATGATATAATATATGTCATTGTCTTTATAGTTTTCCTTTTCCTATTTAGTTTAAGGACACTATCCCTACCAAGGGTCAGAAAAATAGTCTCTTATGTTGTTTTTAGAGGATTTTAATGATTTACCTTTCACAATTACATCCTCAGTTTATCTGGAATTGATTTTATGTTGTGAGGTAGAGTTTCATTTCCTTTTGTTTTTTACTTATGAAAACTAATTGTTCCCAACAATTTATTAATGGTTTATTTTTTCCCTACTGATCTACAGTATCTTCTCTTTGATATATCAGAATCCTATATATTCATGGATCTGTTTGGGGGCTCCCTGTTCTGCCATAGTTATATATTTGTCTAATATCTCACTTCAAACTTATCATATAGTTATAATACATTTTGACATCTGGTAGGGTATATTTCCCACCTGATTTTTTTTTCCTTAGATGTTTCTTATACTATCAATATACATTTTAGAAATAGCTTGTCAAATTTCATAAAAACAACAAGTTTAATTTTTTATTTGAATTCTAATGAGTCTGTATTTTGTTTTGAGAGTAACAACATCTCTAAATATCCCTGAGTATGCTATACCTCTCCATTTAATTAGGTCTTCTTTAATGTATTTAAATAATACATTGTATATATATATATATATATATATGTGTGTGTGTGTGTGTGTGTGTATATATATATACACACACATATATATATATACACATATATGTGTTTGTGTATATATATTTATATCCTCAATACATTTATATTTTGTTGATATTCTAAACATTATTTTTCTTAATTGGACTTGCTTTTCTTGCTGATTTATAGTAATACAACTTAATTTGGTATATTGATTTTATATCTATTAATCATGACAAACTCTTATTTATTCTATTTATCTGTAAATTCTTCTGGGTTTTCTACATAGACAATCACATCATCTTAGAATAATGGCAGTTTTAGTTCTTTTTTTCAAATAATTTTACCTCTAATTTTTTCTTGTTGTCCTGGCTTGGCTAGGAAAAGTAATGAAAGGAGTCATCCTTGTCTTAGCTGATTTTAAAGGGAATGTAGTTACATTTCTTCCATGTGTATGATACTTTCTGTAGCTTTTTATTGATGTCTTTTGTTAGCTAAATATATTTCTAGTTCGCTAAGAGATTCTTTTTTTAAATTGTTCAATTCGGGTAGCATCATATTCTTTTATCATACTTTAATTTTCTTTATTTCTTTGAAGCATATTAATATTTTGTTCATATTCTATTTGGGGTATTTCTAATATTTGTATTACGCACGTCTTATAGTTTGTTTTTCTGCTGGTGGCTTGCTTTCTCATTTGTGCACTGTATTTTTGATAGAGAACTCATTTTACTTAAACACTCCTTATGGAAAATTTTTTTTTTCTTTGGTGGTATGCGGGCCTCTCACTGTTGTGGCCTCTCCCATTGCAGAGCACAGGCTCCGGACACACAGGCTCAGCGGCCATGGCTCACAGGCCCAGCTGCTCCACGGCATGTGGGATCTTCCCGGACCGGGGCAAGAACCCCTGTCCCCTGCATCAGCAGGCCGACTCTCAACCACTGTGCCACCAGGGAATCCCCTCCTTATGGAAAATTTTTGAGGTCTGTGTTTAAAATGTGTTCTATAGAGAGCATTAGTTTCTCTTCTGTCAGACACCTAAGGGGCCAGTCACCCTAGAACCACTTTAAACTAAAATTTCTACTTAGCATGTTTTAGACTTTACAGGGAATGTGAATCCAGTCTCAAATCTATCAATAGATGAGTGAACCTTGTGATTGGGAATTCTCGGAGAATAATTTTCTTTCCTATAACTCCTGTCCCTTGCCCCATACCCTGTATCAAGATGGGCACAGGCATAGCACAGTGAGCTTTTCTTGTTTGTTTGCGTTCTGTTTCACCCCTGAGTGTGTTACCCTTTCATTGCTTCACATTTATGGAAGGGGGGGGCATCATTAATGTGAGTTTCTGTGCCAAAAAGACCCAGCTTTTGTGTCAAGTCTCTTAAGATTGGCAAGTTAAAACCAGATTCCACACCTCCAGGGAGCAGCTGGTCAGGGCTCCTTGCCTGAAGGAATAGCATTTTGTGATAACTTTCAGGCTTCCAATTTGTTTTTCTTATATTGACACAAGCTTTGCCATGCTGAAAAAGACATATTTTCATGTTCTATATAGTTTCTAGCAATTTCAGATGTTCAATACTGGGAGGGGTTTTTCTCCACATCTAGTATAGTTGATGGTAGGAAGTAACAGGTCACCAGCTTTCTCTGCATCACAATTGGTCATTTTTATAATGCACCTTATTGGTTTTTTCCTTCTCCTTTCATCTCAGCCTATTTCCTATGCTTTGTGATATCATTTTTGTGGAGGAAATGCCTTCTTGTTTCATATAAAGTATGTTTAATAAGTTTTTGAACATTTTCTCCCTTTTGCTATAGCCAATCATTTAAATAACATATTCATCTTCAAGTTTTTTAACGTGTACTCTTTTTTTTCTTATTCCAGTGCATATTTGTGTATTTACTTAAGTTCCCCACCACACTGCATTTCTTACTGTGTAGAGTTCTGATTTGAACTGATGCTTCCCAGCACATAGGTATGTAGTTTGTAAATACCCTATTCACTCTCTCCCTGGTTGGATGCATTTTTTAAGCCAAAGTATAGAGCATGACCATGGTCACAGCTATTCTCCCCTGTCCTGTGTCTAGCAGGATGAATCAAATACAATTTATAGGATCAACTTGAGTTCCTCTCCTACCTCTTGTTCCTGATATTATAATACTTGAAACCAATGGAAAGCTACAATCCCCAACATGGTCTGGTTTTAGTACTCTTCTTTCTCTTCCTACATACAAAGTTTTAAATTCTGAAAACATACGCCATAAAATGCAATGGACCAGTGGATAAAGGAAGGTAGGGTGAGAGCAAGGGAATAATATTCTGACTGCCTTCATAACTGTAACCATATACAGAGAGGAGGATGTCCAGTTTTGTCTTTGGTACAAGTTTTGGTACAAGTCTGGAAGTTTCTAAGCCAGGAAGCAGAAGCTCAGGGAGAAAAATTAAGTTCTCTGTTTTCTTTCAGGAAGGCTGGGCTGTTTCTTCCATGAGGCTAAGCGAGGTATAGCATTGTTTTTTTGTTTGTTTTTTGTGTTCTAACTCCATAAGCTTTTTACTTTGTAGAAATGCCTTCTGAATACTGGCTTTGGGTTAGTATTAAGTTTTGGAGGTTTTCCAACTTTTGTTCCATTTTCTATGTCTCCAAGTCACATTTTGTCAGGAAAGTTCATATCAGAGGTTGATGGCCAGATACTATTTTGAATCCAGTTGTATTTTTTTAGCAAAATCATATGAAGCCTCAAAGGCATGATATTCATAGATTGTTTTTTTTTTTTTTTTTTTACCATGACTAACAAAATTTGCAAATATAAATTCAGTAGACTATGCTTCATCTTGGAGGAAGAAGAGATCCATTATCTCCTTACTCTTCTCAGGAATCTTTTAATCATTGCTTCTGGCTAGATTTTTTAAGAAAGATATGAGGCAAGAATGTCTAATCTATACAGAAGATTTGAGCCCATATCTTTGATTATACTAGTCAGAAGAGGCTCAGCTATGGTAACAAATAGATCCAAATGTGCAATGAGTCGATGAAAAGGAAGGTTATTTCTCATTCACCTAATAGTTCATAATGTTTCAGATCAATGAAAGGTTAGGAGTGAAGTGAGGTAATGAGGTAGGGGTATTCTTTGGCATAAAATCACTCAGTGGCTCAAGATAATGAGAGCTTTGTTTTCTTTAACCTGTAGCTTTCCAGATCACCGTGGGGGATTACTATTCCAACTAGCCAGGAAGAGTAACAAGCATGGAACTGAGCATGGGAAGCTTTATAGGCCAAGCCTGGAAATGGCCCATGTCATTTCTGCTCATATTTCATTCACTGGAACTCAGTCACAGGGCCAAAAGTAACCCTTAAACAGGTTAATCACTGTAGTCCAAGTGGGGAGAGGTGGGGGCTGGGAGTGGGGTAAGGTGTTCTAGACGGAGATAAAAATAGGTTTTGATAAACAACTTGAAATTTCTACCACATTGGATTATCTAGAAAATTCTATCAGGACACTAGATTCTTAGAGTTATGCAACTTGACTCCTAAAAATCCATAGATTATCAGATTCATCTCTTTCCTGTTAGGTTGTGCAGAACAGCTCATGCCACGCTTTAGCAAAGACTGCATCTGCATGAGAATTGCACTGAGCTTCAAAGTCCTTTCGACACTCACAGAGAAAAATAGAACAGTTTGTAAAACCAATATGCTCACAAATGTGAAACAGCATTAACAAATGTAGTATTTGTGAACTTCAGCTGATTGCTGATACACCTCCTCCATCCTGACATGTCAAGGTACACTAGTTGGTTGAAACAAATGTGGAAACACTCTCAACATCTGTTCTAGGCTACAGAATGCTGATATGTTTGGACTAGGTCAAAGTATGATTTATTGAAGAAAAAAATTAGTATGAATTAAGCTAATATGTCTCACTATATTATTTAAAAACCTAGAAATATTATCCGAATCCCTAACTCTAACTCTGAAACAACTGGGGAGTGGGCATAAGATATAAATTACCCCCAAACTACTTTTAAGTTTTTGGTAAACTGAATGAAGTATGACCTCATTAAGCTTGGAATATACAGAGAGTGTTCTAAATAGGACTTTATCATCTTTCATTTTACCTATGAAAACTGTAACTGTTTAATGCCCCCAGCACAGCGGGCATTTTTTGGGGGGAGTTGTTTTTATTTTGGGGGGTTTTTACATTGCTGTTACCTTTACTGTGTAGAGCAAGCAGGTAGGTTGCTGAGACTTCATTACATTCACTACTGAACAAAATCTCTTATTTCAGACAATGTATGAACAAACCTATTTTGAGTGCAGCATCATTCCCAAGGATTATTTACTGTGATTGTTTTATCTATTCACTGGAATCCTAATTCCCTCAGTTCTTCACTTTATTTCAGTGACAGCCATTCTGACAGGTAGCACCTGTGTATATTCTCATTATTCAAACCTTTTCCTCATTACCCACAGTGATCCTGTCTCCTTACCCTTCAGACTAGGCTATCTTTCTCAAAGACTCTGAAGTTTACAGAGTTTACTGAAAATAATTAAATCTTATTTTGATTTACATGGAGGCAGGCTGGTATAATGAAATAGCCTCAGACCTAGAATCAGGATTTCAGGATTCCATTTTGAGTGTTTCTGTGAACTCTGTGATCTGATTTCAAAAGCTATCTAAGCATACATCCATAACACGAAGGAACTTGGGTGATCTTACAATACTATCAACTTTCAAATTCCATGTGTGCTTATATTATATTTATTTATTTATTCAACCTATAGACATGAATCACCAGGCAATATGTTAGGTACTGAAATTAAAATAATATGTACTGGGCTTCCCTGGTGGCATAGTGGTTAAGAAACAGCCTGCCAATGCGGGGGACATGGGTTCGAGCCCTTGTCCGGGAAGATCCCACATGCCACGGAGCAGCTGAGCCCATGCGCCACAACTACTAAACCTGCTCTCTAGAGCCCACGAGCTACAGCTACTGAGCCCATGTGCCACAATTACTGAAGCCCACATGCCTAGAGCCTGTGCTCTAAAACAGCCACCGCAATGAGAAACCTGCACACCGCAACGAAGAGTTGCCCCCACTTGCCACAACCAGGGAAAAGCCTGCACGCAGCAATGAAGACCCAACACAGCCAAAAAAAGAAAAAAAAAAATACTAATATGCACTAAACCTTCTTTATGCCTTAACTTAGTTAAATGCTCAGTCCCCACTTAATAGTTGAAGAAACTGACACACACAAAGCTTAATAATTTGAGCAAGCTGGCATAGTAGTAAGTGGCAGAGCTAGAATTCAAAGCCAAGGTGACCAGCTGCAGAGCCTGTCCTCAAAACTATGTGCATACTGCCTCAAGCACAAAGAGTTGTCCCCTTCTTCAGAGAGCTCACAGGCCACAAAGGAAGGTTGACATGTAAACAAAAAGGGCAGTGTGATGCGTGCTATATATCAATACTATTACTTACAATGTAGGTTGCTTTGTGCTAGTTGCACTGTTGTTTTACATATGACACAATTCTCAGAAGAAATCTTCAAGGTAGGTATAATTATCTCCAGTTTTTTGTTTTGTTTTGTTTTGTTTTTTAATGTAAGAAAACTGAGCCTGTGAGAGGTTAACTAATTTTCCCAGTACTCCATAGTTAACAAGTGACTGAGCTGGGATTAGAAATCATGTTTGTCTGGTTTCAAATCCTGTTTTTGTTACCCTCTGTCATATTCCACTGCATAAACAGCAACCTTACTTCGAAATTCTCTGAAATTTATTTCTCCATTGTTGTACTTACTCTTTCCATGAAATTACAATTTTAAAGTTAAAAATATAGTTTGCCCAAATTTGCCAACAGTGCATGAGAGAACAAAATTATCATCCTTAATAACTTCTCAAAGAATTTACAAACCAAAAGAATAAGATTATTTAGAATCATTTGACACTAAAGCCAAACAGTTGCTTTAAACCTTTGCTTCCTGTCTGCCTGCAGTTGAATCTACACTGTCCCTAAAAAACTTAGATAGTTGTATCAGAGAAACACATCAGAATCTCAGAATGAGGGAATACCATAGACATGATTACCTCATTTTACAAATGAGGCAATTAATACTAAGAAGTTTAACTACTTTGTCCAATGTTGTATAATAGGTTAAGTAACTAAATTAAAAATAGAATTCAGGGGCTTCCCTGGTAGCGCAGGGTTAAGAATCCGCCCACAAAGGAGAGGCACACAGGTTCAAGCCCTGGTCCGGGAAGATTCCACATGCCACGGAGCAACTAAGCCCGTGCACCACAACTACTGAGCCTGCGCTCTAGAGCCCGTGAGCCACAACTACCGAAGCTCGCGTGCCTAGACCCTGTGCTCCGCAACAAGAGAAGCCACCACAATGAGAAGCCCACGCACTGCAAAGAAGAGTAGCCCCCGCTTGACGCAACTAGAGAAAGCCCACGCGCAGCCAAAAATAAATCAAATAAATTAAAGGGCTTCCCTGGTGGCGCAGTGGTTGAGAGGCCGCTGCCGATGCAGGGAACATGGGTTCGTGCCCCGGTCCCGGAAAATCCCACATGCCGCAGAGCGTCTGCACCCGTGCGCCATGGCCACTGAGCCTGCGCGTCTGGAGCCTGTTGCTCCGCAACGGGAGAGGCCACAAAAGTGAGAGGCCCGTGTACCGCAAAAAAATTAATTAATTAATTCATTAAAAAATAGAATTCAGATCTTCAGCCTTTCTTACACTCATTATGCTATAATCTCTAAACATACATGTTTACTATAATCACCTAGTAAATTTTCAAATATTTATTCATTTATTTATAAGTAAATATAATAAAGACTGAATAATTCAGTATATTTGGGGAGTGGTTATTCAGGAATCTGTATATTTTAAATATTTCCAAGATGGCAAGGAAATTCATTGCTAATTCCCATTATATAAATGTTTTTTTAAATTTTGGTTTAGTATTTTTATACATTTGGGTAGAAATAAGAGGAAAGGAAAGGGAAGAAACAAACAGAGAAAAAGATAATGAGAAAAATGTAGCAATGGGCTACTGATGGTGAGAAAGAAAGAGAAAATGCATACAAAAATGAAGGAAGGAAAGAGGGGAGATGGGGGAAGCAAGCTCTAAAGTACAAAGGAAGTTTCCCAACAGTTTGACCCCTTTTTCCAAATTTACCTACCCTAACTCTTCTACATATTGTCTTTGTTTATACTATTTCTACCATATATTTCCCCTAATCTTCACTCCCTTCAAACACACACATACACTTACACAAAACACACACATATGTGCAAGAGCAGACATGAGAATACTTGACAATTCTTGTGAAGTTCAATCATGATGATGTGGAAAAGACCCAAGAAGATTAATTCTGCGTTGCTCTCAAGTGTTCCATTAAAAAATAATTCAATTCCATAAATTATCTTGCTTGATATACATGCTCGCTGAGGATATTTGCCAATAAAGTTGGACTTAAATAAATATGGGTTTATAAGCTTTATGTTTGTTTCAAATTCCAAGATCAGTTTGAAGAATATATTCAGAAGGAGGCACCTTGAAGTTTTCAGAGTTTGACCCTTGGGCAGCTTACTAGAGCATGGATCTAGATGAGAACACCATCACAGAAGCAAAAGCACACACAAAAGTGTGTGACAAATATATTTGTTATTTCTTTCCTGACTTTACCACTTTTCTTCAGTTTGGCGTGGAATTATTTTCAGCCTAAAGCATTTTCACTCTTAGACATTGCTTTCTTACTGCTAATTGATGGTCAATCTCTATTATATCTATTACTTGAAAAATATCTTTTTTTTTTTGAAACAATAAGTGCCAACCTAGGAAGAACAAGACAAACAAAACAAACACAGACTGTCCTCTAGCAAAAAGTCTTGCTCATGTACTAAAGCAAGAAAATTGTTTCATCTTTCACTTTTAGAAAAAAATAGGAATAATAAAAGTATGCACATTTGGTTACTGCAGATACATTTTGACTTTCTATGAACAAAAGGGTCAAAGATCACTCACACACCCTTAACACTAAAACTCCTCTCAAAACCTCTGATAAAAGTATGAGAGAATACATTTAAGTTAAATTGGGTAACAGATTCATTAAGTAAAAATAGCCTTGGCACCCTAGTCATTAACTGAAGTGTAAGTTTTAGATTTAAAACAAAGGACCAATTATGTTTCCCTCAATAGAAGAAATCATGTATTCCTTAACTGCATGTTTAATAACATAGTTTAGCTTCAACTAAGGAATTATATAAACCATAGAATTAAATCTGTACTTTTTATATCATGAAAGTCCTAAGGTGAAAAGAAAAGGTTTAATTTGTAGATATTTATGTCGTTCTATTGAGTAGAAATGTTTTATTTAAAAATGTTTTCTGGGTGATTATCCATACGTTTCTAATATTCAGTGCTCAATATCCATAAGGATTTTCCTTCAAATTTCTTAGTTCCTCATGTCTCTCTTAGCTGTAGTTGTTTTCAATAGTGTCATTTTAATTTTTTCCTTTACCCTTGCAGTGACAAAACAGAAACCTTCCAAGTACAATCCATGGATGTAGGGAAGAAAAATATTTAAATACATTTCTTTAATATTCAGATGTGTCTCTGAATAGTTTTATCATCTCGAAGTTATTCTTCTTTGACTGTGAAGCACTGGATCTATGTCTGCCTATGAAAACTCATGAACTCCCATTGAATCTGGCCTTGTCTTCCTCTACACTACCCATCCTCCTTTCTGTTTCCCTTTTTGGTCTCCTTCAGCTCTCCGCAGCCTGACAGATCCAGCAGTGCCTTGTCCCCTAATTCCTATGGGGTTAAGCAAATGCTGCTGCTATTGCCACGGAGCCCTCACTCCTTTATTTCCTGGTTTTTTTTTTTTAGTATCTATCAAATTCAATTTTATCCTTCAGACACCATCAGGGCCAAGGCCTCTTGGAAGCTTTCACTGATACCCCAAGGTGTCTTTATAATGGCCTTGCATAGCACCTTATGATTGGTTTATCAAAGTACTTGCCACACTTTACTACAACTTCATGGTTCTTTTTTTTTTTTTTTGAATTTTTGAATTTTATTTTTATTTATTTTTTTATGCAGCAGGCTCTCATTAGTCATCAATTTTATACACATCAGTGTATACATGTCAATCCCAATTGTCATACATCACACCACCATCCCCAGCCCCCCGAGGCTTTCCCCCCTTGGTGTCCATACGTTTGTTCTCTACATCTGTTTCTCAACATCTGCCCTGTAAACCGGTTCATCTGTACCAGTTTTCTAGGTTCCACATACATGTATTAATATACGATACTTGTTTTTCTCTTTCTGACTTACTTCACTTTGTATGTCAGTCTCTAGATCCATCCACGTCTCAACAAATGACTCAATTTTGTTCCTTTTTATGACTGAGTAATATTCCATTATATATATGTACCACATCTTCTTTATCCATTTGTCTCTCGATGGGCATTTAGGTTGCTTCCATGACCTGGCTATTGTAAATAGCACTGTAATGAACATTGGGGTGCATGTGTCTTTTTGAATTATGGTTTTCTCAGGGTATATGCCCAGTAATGGGATTGCTGGATCATATGGTAATTCTATTTTCAGTTTTATAAGGAACTTCCATACTGTTCTCCATAGTGGCTGTATCAATTTACATTCCCACCAACAGTGCAAGAGGGTTCTCCACACCCTGTCCAGCATTTGTTGTTTTTAGATTTTCTGATGATGCCCATTCTAACTGGTGTGAGGTGATACCTCATTATAGTTTTGATTTGCATTTCTCTAATAATTAGTGATATTGAGCAGTTTTCATGTTCTTCTTGCCCATCTGTATGTCTTCTTTGGAGAAATGTCTATTTAGATCTTCTGCCCATTTTTGGATTGGGTTGTTTGTTTCTTTAATATTGAGCTGCATGAACTGTTTATATATTTTGGAGATTAATCCTTTGTCCGTTGATTCGTTTGCAAATATTTTCTCCCATTCTGAGGGTTGTATTTTCGTCTTGTTTATGGTTTCCTTAGCTGTGCAAAAGCTTTTAAGTTTCATTAAGTCCCATTTATTTATTTTTGTTTTTATTTCCATTTCTCTAGGAGGTGAGTCTAAAAGGATCTTGCTGTGATTTATGTCATAGAGTGTTCTGCCTATGTTTTCCTCTTTTGTCTTTCTCTTCTCTTAGATGTTGAACTCCTTGAAGACTGATATCCCTGGCCCTAAGACCTCAATAGTATCATAGTAAGCAATAAGTAAATAGGTAAATAAATACATATATAAATGTAGATATACTGAAGTAAATCTTCATTATCACATATGAACTAGTACTTCATTTAGAAGAAAAACTATATGTGGTTTTTAATGTCCTGAGTTGTTCCAGGTAAGTGTTAATTAGCTTATCAAGAAATTTATAAACATGAGAGTAGCTTATATTATAAGCAGTATAAAAAGATGAGGAAAATGGAAAATAAAGGTAGGGGCACAAAATGGAACCAGAAGTGAAAACTTAGGTGATGATTGTGAATTCAAATAACTCTCATTTTTCTTCTCGTCCTATGGTAGTATCTTTGTCCAATTCCAACCCCGAATGCTGAGCTTTTCTCTTTTTTTAAGGTGATATCTATTTGTCGTCTGCAATTTCTTCTAGTCTTAAGTCTGATGTGTCTGCCTAACTTGCCCAACGTTTTGGAGAAAACTTTATGAATAGCCTAAGAAAACTGGTCCCTTCGCTAGAATCTTCTTCCTCCTCTTACCTCTCCCTGATGGCCTCTCATTTCAGGCTTTGATACAATTGTAATAAGTTATACTAATTGGTACATTCTATTCCACATGTTTGGAGCTAGTTATATTGGAAGATAAAGTGCAAATTTGCATAAATGAATATGTATCAGATGCAAAGTAATGTACAAATATGTGCTTGTGATTTACTGGATAAAATCTTAGTTCACAGTGCACTCAGAAATATCTTTACTGTTTGACCATAGGAAGAAGTACTCAATTTTATTTTACTGGAAATTGTGTGTGCAAAATAATTTCTGATACCAAATACAATGAATGATCTTACTGACATGAGCGAAAACTGAAATAATATCTAGACCTCTTTTTACCTTAATCTAGTTGACTCTATATTTTTTCTGGTTAATTAATACTTTCCTTTGTTCATGTCTTTTCACCCTTGAAAATCAGGGGTGTTATGAAGTATTTTAATCTCATCAAACTTCAATTTTCTTATCTGTAAAAAAAATGGAATTAATGCTTTCTCCTTCTGGGTGAAAGCACTATATAAATGGCAGGTTATTTTTATTGAATCCACCTGAAAATTTTGGTTAAAAAAATGGTATCAGAAATAAGTTAGTCAACATACCATTCACTTATTGTTCTGGGAGAAAAAAATATATAATTGTGGAACAAACCTAATTATCTCTTTCCTGTTTTGCCTAGTAGAGTAATGCACTTGGTGAATGCTAATCTTTTAAATAATTCATCTGATAACTATTTTTTGAGTGCCTCCTATAAACCTGGTGCCACTCTGTGTGACGGGAACACATCATTGTACAAAGGAAAGGAAAACCCCTTAAGACATAGAGCTTACATTCTAGAGTAAATATGTGCAGAGAGAGATGTATATTTTTTCAATTGCCAACGGTGGGCCAGTCACTGTGATAGGTGCTATATGTATATTATCTCATTTAATCCTTACCCAAACCCTGAAAATTATCTATTATTGCCCCAAATTTACAGAATTGGAAATTGAGACTCAGAGAGGTAAAGTGGTTTCCCAAGGTCTCAAAGTCCAGTAAATTATAGAACAAGAGTTCAAATAAGTTAAACCTGTCTATAAGGTCCGTATTTCTAAAAGAGTTACTCTTAACTGAAAAAGTACATATAAATAGAATGGAGAAAATACAACCTGTCACAAGATCAAAGAATCCTGCCCCTTTTACCAGCAATATTCATTTTGAAGCGTGAGGTCTTGCAGGCTTTCCTGATTTCTAAATCTGGGATTCTGCTTCCCTATAGAGATCTTTGTTATTTGATTAGTCTATGATACCATCTACATTTTCCAGATTCTAGATTTGGCTTCCATGAATCAACTTTACTGATTTTTTTAGACCCTGGTCTCTCTTTTCCTGTTTTTCCCAGTTTATTTGAACCCATGGACTTTCTGGACATTCATTCTTCCACTTTTTAATTAACAATAAAAATTATGGGACTAATATCCTCTAGGCTGCTTCCAGGGATGGAATACAAATGCAAATAAGACAGAGAATCTATCCAACTCCAATCCACTAGCTCCCTCTGGCTTAGCTAACCAACTGGTTTAAATTTTTTTCTCTCGTGTTATGTGTGTGTATGTGTATTAATTTCTTAAGGTCTGTTTATGATAACTGTCATGATTCCTTTTCATTTTTTAGTTTGTTTTTCAATTTGATAAGAAATATATATACATACTTACATACGTAATATATATGTAAGTATATATATACATACATATGTAAGAATGTGTAATATATATGTAAGTATGTAATATATTTCGTGTCCAATTGTGTGCAGGTGTGTGTCTATACATATATATGCAAATATATAAAGAAATGTACATATTCATATGTTTATTATAGCTATATTATATCATAAATTCATGAATATATTATATTCATATACAAATGAATAAGAGAAAATACAGAGAAAAACAAGGAGAATAATCACCTACAAAATCTCCCTACTCAGAAACAAGCTTTTGTATAAAACCTTACTATCTATAGTAAGGCTTTCTGTAAATAACTCAAAATGAACTTATTTATTCAATCAACCTAGTCCAATCTATACAAAATAAGTCAAATATGCCAATCATTTCACTAAAGTGCTGTTTAATTAAATTAAATAGAAATCCACATGAAAGTGCTATAAGTATAAAGTGTGTGGCAAAATATGATATTTATTATATGTATGAGATATATACATATAGTGAATGTGGCAAAGGTATTAGATGAATACTAAAACATTAAACATTTCTAACTTACAGGGAACCTAAATCTCTTCCTCAAATTGACTTATGGAATAACTGAGTTAACCAGAGCTTATGAAAATTTATTACATTTCATCTTGAACCCCATTTGGGAACAGGGACAAAGTTTCTCTTCAAATTATAACTCACAAAGCTACTGCAATTTTACATGCACCATCAATATTGATTAATAACCATGAAAAGAAGGGCTGTCTTGAACCTGACATAACTCTATCTTCAGGGAACCTTCAGGTTATCCTGGGAAGTGAAGTTTGTGTTTGTTATAGAGCACTGTGCTCAAGTTTGGGTTTTGACAAACTAAAGTTTGTTCAGTAGGTTTTGGCTAATTTCCTTTGGGAAATCAGTTCAGTAAAGTCCATGGATAGTGCTTCTAAAGGGGTAAAATCACAAAATTAATACTTTCCAAATTTCCTCATAAACAGGAACATACACACTTACACTCACACACCTACGCTACTTAACTATCACTGGTATACATGTGATAAAATTATTCCAAACTAAGGCAAATTTTAGATCTTGACCAGAAGTCTGAACAAACTTACATAAAATATTGATTCAAGAGATGTAAATTTAATTGATCAATCAGTATTCAATACAATTCTTCATGGCACATTTAAGAAAATGTGAGCTATCAGAGGTATAATTTGAGAAGCAGCAGAAAACAACATTGAATGTTTAAAACCATTTAAAAAATCCTGTTGAGTCCATTTTCTTAATATTTTTAATACTGTGTTGGCACCAACATTTCCACTTATGATTGTACTTTAACTGAAATTAGTTCTTAATAAACATAGTCTGTATTATGACTATAATAAACACATCCTTAACCTTTTTTTTTTTTACTTTCCCCTTTTTCCTTCCGGTTTTCCTTCTTAAGTTAAAGTTGGTTAACAACGTTTTCTTTTCTACCGATTTTTAGGTGTCTAAAACCCTGCAAAAGCCACTGAAGCACCCTTTTCAACTGATGGAATGTTTCTAGGCTCTGCTTCAAACTTTCCTGCTTCCATTTTGTGTTGGAAGACAATTCTCCACGGGTCTCTTGTGTTTCTGCACATCTTGTGAGCAGAGGCACTGACAGCTTTTGTTCCTGACAATCTTTTCAAGGAAGTTTGTATAGAGAACAGTCTTGGAAGATAGAAGAGGTAGTTCTCTCCATGGAGCAAAGGGCAGGTTTGTTTACAGTCCAGTATAATAAAGATAATTTCTCCCTCTGTGGCAAAGGGCAGGTTTGCTTGCTGCCATTATACAAAAAAAAAATCGAGTTTCTAAGCTCAGGGAGCCTCAGCTATGACCAAACCCACTGTGTGTATAGGCATCAGCTAGCCCTCATCATATCACCCTGTAGTAATTAGGGCTTGGGGAACGGATGTAAGACAATACTCTGGCTACTGCTATCACTATGAGTAATAAACTGCCCCTTGTCTCTGTCTTCTGCCAGCAACCATGAAATTGTGGCAGATCCTTCATAGTTCTCGACATCTGTTTCCTTAATTTCTGTCCTTCTGCTTTATATATGGATTCTTTTCTCCACACAAATCCTTTAGATGATGACTCATTGGTTGGTGTGTCTTTCTTTCAATTCAATTTCTCTCCAAATATCTGCATCCTTACTTGACCTTTATCAGTCTAAAGTACCCACTTGTCCAGGAAAAAAAAGAGAATCGGATTACATAGTAAGTGACAATGAACTAAAGTCAGAGAGATAAAAAGATAGAAAAGAAAGTGTGAATGCAAAAAATAGTGAGGATTATACATGGAGAATAGGCCCATGAAAATCCATATGGCAGCTTGTGTTCAATTGTATCCCCATTGGAGACATAAGTTTAGAGATATGTTGTTTCTGGGGGCTTGAAAGTAGGCTGCATTGCCAGGCTGGGTGCCTTGCTTGTTTGACAGATTGACTCTACCTTTTCTTTTCTTAGTGCTCACTGCTAAAAATATTACTTCCCTTGTACTCCTATTTCTCACCTCTTTTCCCAACCCTCCAACAATAAAATCTGTAGACTCATATTCAGATAAGCATGGTTAGTTATAAAATAATCAGGGATTTTTATTTGCTTATTAACTCTAATTTCAGAGAGTTCCAGAGGGATGAACAGTAACCCTCTGCAAAAGGAGTCCTGAGATTCAATGAGGACTTATCATAAATGCATAATTCCAGGCCGTATACCTCAAGGATTTTGATTCAGTAGGGCTGGTGGGGCACAGAAAATTTCCATTTCTAGTAAGCTTCTTGGGTGCTCTGTGGAAGTTTGTCTCAGAATATTATATGAGAAACTCTGCTACAGAAACTGCCTCCTTCTGGCATTATGCACATTTGCTCAGAGTCAACTCCAAATGTATATCTTAGTCACTGACAAATGTTAGTTGGTTGCAATGATTTGCCCTGGCAGACACTCAACTGCCTAGAGTGTTTTTTTTTTGTTGTTGTTGTTGTTGTTGTTTTTGGCAGTACGCGGGCCTCTGACTGTTGTGGCCTCTCCTGTTGCAGAGCACAGGCTCTGGACGTGCAGGCTCAGCGGCCATGGCTCACGGGCCCAGCCACTCCGCGGCATGTGGGATCTGCCCGGACTGGGGCACGAACCCGTGTCCCCTGCATCGGCAGGTGGACTCTCACCCACTACGCCACTATGGAAGCCCGCCTAGAGTGTTTTGATAGTCATTTTTTGAACCATGAAACTGAGATTCATATTAATATGAAAAAAACTGCTTAGTTTTAGCATTTGGGGATATATTTGGAAAATTTTCCTTCTGATCTATGGTACAATACAATGTACTCATTATTAGCAATGGCCATATATAGAAAGATGTATAAATGGGAGGAAAACACATTGGAAGCTATAGTTTGAAACCACTTTTGGTAAAATACTATTACCCCCAAAATATTCTATTTGAATAAGTTAAACCATGTGAAAATTTTTGAGAGAAAGACTAAAAGGGATTGTTTTTGAAAAGTAAAGACTATCGCAGTTATTGCTGTTGAGATCATAAGATATGAAATAAGATAAATGAAAAAATGACTTTCATCACTGTTTTGAAATATATTTAGAGAAAAGGTATAACATAATGACACTGATGGTTCTGCAGGTATCTCTTAATATTCTAATTTCCTACTAATGACGTTCATGGGAAAATTACTTCTTCATTTTCTCAATGTTGTCCAAACTAAATAGAATTAAATACCCACATAATAGGAGTATCACAATAACAGCTTTTCTCTTTAAGTAGAATAGCACACTTCATGTCCATCAAATTTGATTGGGAATTCCACACTTAAATTTAGTCAGAATACATTCCAGGTGAAACCCATGAGAATGAAGATAACACCATGAGTATAGGATGCTTTAGAGATAAGGATACCACAGTTTAGAATGCCAGGGACTAGGATGATAATGGAAACACTGCCATCTAAACATTAAACTGAATTATTGTGGAATTACTTGGGGCAATTGATGTTACATGAACAATTTGATCAATATTCTAACATGTAAACATTTTCACTGCCAATAGGTAGTGTTTATCAATAGACCACCTCTTAAAAAACTGCAACATATGTTTCAGACAGTATTTTTCAGGTGTTTTATCTTTTCTTTGAAATTATATTGATAAAAGGTTATGGGACTTACAGTTTACGACAATTTTCACTTTTTTCACATCTGGAAATGACACATCATTTTCTGCACTGCATTCATATTCTCCAGCCTGGTCCCGTGTAATTCCATAAATGTCCAAATATTGTCCATTTTCAAATGGTTTCGCTACGTGAAGGAAAAAGTACAGCGTGTTTAATTGTAGCTGCTTGAGGCTTCATTCAAGTAAAACAAAGATGGTGTGTCTTCCTATTAGATATTGCTGACAAAATAATTCCAAATATAACTGGGGAATTATTAAACCTTTTGTTCTCTTATATTCAGAGGTAAAGTCAGAGAAAAAAGCAGAAACTGAACAAGGGATACTGTAACAACTGTTTCCCCACAACAGGATATACATGTGTTCTTTTTAATTGATTGTGGTCTCCTAACCTCCTCACACATCAAATCAAGCTCTGCACATTTCTGTAATTGAGTTCAACAACCTCCTAGCAGTGTAGATGAAATTCACTAATATGACTTGCTACATATTGACTTTTATACAGTGTAAGCTAGCAACTTGACACTTAACCTAACTAAATGCTACTTTTCTTTTGGGGAAATCTCACACTCATTCTCAAAGTTTCAAGCTAGATGGATTGATAAAAGTATGGAGATATATTAAACCATTGCTATATTTCAGTTTCCATACTTTTAAGATTTCTAAGGGAGGTATACTATATACACTATACATAACCCACCTAATAAACCTCAGGAAAAAACTTTATGATTCTCAAACTAAGAGTTAAGTGGCTGTAAAAACAAACTAAATTACTTTTATTTTTTAATATTCCAGAGAAAACATTCTATTTGACTAAAAGTGACAGATTAAAAATACAGAGACATAATCATGGATAAAAGAATATTCCCAAGTGAATGGGATTTGA
Organism: Orcinus orca; assembly: GCF_937001465.1. Lineage (NCBI taxonomy): Eukaryota > Metazoa > Chordata > Mammalia > Artiodactyla > Delphinidae > Orcinus > Orcinus orca. The sequence goes on along the minus strand of NC_064559.1, from coordinate 150,888,815 downwards.
AAAGAAGACTCCTTTCTGAAATAATGGAATTTTTATTTATTTGAAAGTAGAGAATCATCGGGCAGGAGGTTCCTGATTATTAGAGATACTGCAGAGGAAGAATGGGCCTATGTGAATTTTAGGAGGAGGGATTTCATATATAATATCTATGTTAAAATTTTTTTATCCTTTGGGTTCCCTTGTCTGAGTATATCAGTTGCTGCATTGTTGCCCTCCAGGTAACTATGACTTTGCTAACTGAAATCTGCAGTGTTTAGAATATAGATGATTAAGTCATTTCTCTGGCTGATCACAATTTGTAGACAGAGGAGAGTTATATTTCTGAGATGATAGTTGGCTGATATGCTATTGTAGGTATACAGAGGTAAGCTCACAAAAGCAGCAGTTGTCTTCAAATTCATGTTCCTAAAATCTGATTTTATAATCATTTTCTTTGCTCAACTTGATATCTTTATCTGACTCCAAACACTAACATAATATTAAATTTTAATGTTCCCTTCTATTTCTCTTATTTTTAATTCTTACAATGAATATAATCTAGGCCTAAATGTGTCCATAAAAAACTACTGAAATATAGGGAGGACAAAATCTTTATTCATATCTAAGAATTTTTAAAATATAACTTGAATTATAAAGGGGGATATTAAACAGAAATTAAAGTATGGGGAAAATTAATCTACTATATCAGAATTAAATAATCTCATTGGGCAGTATAAAATGAAGCCAATCACAAGTGAAAAGGTATAATATTGTGAAAATTTGTAAAACCAAAATTTATAAGGGTCTAACTTATTTTCAATATTAAAATATTACATGTAAATTCCCATTTTTGTGAAATGACATAATTTTAAGAAGTGTTACCCCCCAAACACATGTTTTTGATAAATAAATCATTAAATATGGTGTGTATTAGAGTATGTCATTGTTTAAAGAAAGAAACACATTAGATTTGAAATAATAGATTTCAGAAATATAAAAAGAAGCAAGCATGTTTTCTCTCTTAAATGGTTAAATGGCAGACTTTGTAAGACTGACAACAACTACAAGAAGCTGTGTGACAAAACATCACCAATATCAAAACCACTACCTCATTCAACTCGAGAGCACCAGTTACATCTATTGAATGTTTGTTCCTAGAGTTCACCGCACAATCTATGTACCCAGATTCAGGGATCCTTCTCCAACCCCACCAGAGTACAATGTCCTTATTTACATACCAGAATTATCAATAGATGTCTATGCATTGCACAAATCAATACCTATAGAGCCAGTGAATGAATGGGTGATATTGCCAACACTAGCTATGGATAATAAGACACTAATATAAAGAAGCATAAATGCATGGTCAACATCTTAATTTTCCCCACTGGATTCCTGATACTTTAAGCCATTCCCTTAATTCCATTCACCATGCATCAGCTCTTCCCAAAGGTGTGCTCTAAGTATTCTCTTGTTTTCACACAACTGTAGTTCTGTTTTCATCCTGAACGCATCTTGCTCTTTTCTCAGTCTAATCTTACCACACTTGAATTTCAGATTTGAAACTTGGAGTTGCTTTGCCTAGAATTTATACCCTGGAGTGTCCTGGCTGTCTGTGATTTGCTTGGTTGCCTCTTTGGCTTTTGTTATACTCAGTTTTCCTGAGTAGTAATTCTTTACCTTAGTTTTAGACCCAAGGAAACCAATCTTGTCCTTGGACACTTGTCAGGGTCTCTCTCTATTTCCATCACTCCCCTAGTAAGGGAAGATGATTTGCGCATAGTACATTGAAATGCAAAGAGTAACATTTCAGTTCATGCAATCTAACTCAACTTATCCCCAGAAACCAGAGGGGAAAGACCAAGGCTAAAGGGATATAGGGAGCTAGTGACTTGGCATCATCACCACTGCCAAGACTTTACAGTGTTTATGAGGGTTATGTACTATCCTAGCATACTCCTTATAAATCTAGAAGATGTATAAAAATTGTGTAATATTTCGTAGGGTACCAATTATAAATGTTGGTGAAACATAAGCCATTGTGACTTGGCAGCCTTCTTCTGGTCACAGGTTTTACCATTCTCCATGTGCACAACAACAATTTCTGTTTTGTTTATCTGCATCCCTAGCTCTACCATAGTACTTGAAACAGTATATACTTGGTAAATATTATTGAATAAATAAAAAATACATTGATTAAGGAATTAATAAAGTGCCGTTAGGATAGTGCACAAAGAATCTAAACACATATTTGTAGAAGTTGCCACTTCTCCTTCAGAGTCGAGAAGAAGGGAAAGAACTTTAAAGAATTGTCATCCTTGCTGACGTCTTGTAGTGATAAGTGATGGCAGTGGTGAGAACAGACTCTGGTACAGCTATCACAGATCCTTTTTATGATTATAAAGACTAACAAAAACTTCAAATACAATTTTGAAGAAAAAGCGATAAGTACTTCCTGTAATCTAAACAATAGTTTTCTTTTGTGCTTAGTCTCTTCCAGACATGGATAGACTCGTCTCAAAAAAAAATGGAGGGGCTTCCCTGGTGGCGCGGTGGTTGAGAGTCCGCCTGCCAATGCAGGGGACACCGGTTCGTGCCCTGGTCCGGGAAGATCCCGCATGCCGCAGAGCGGCTGGGCCCGTGATTCATGGCCGCTGAGCCTGCGCATCCGGAGCCGCAACGGGAGAGGCCACAACAGTAAGAGGCCCGCATACCACAAAAAAAAAAGGAGAACTGGAGAAATTCCACAGGCTTTCAATGATGCCACTATTATCAACATCTTCAAAAGAAAGGCTATAAAACAGGATACAGCTATGCTTTATAATATCTCTCTTATACTGATTTCTGATAAGAATCTGGCAGGAAAGAGTTCTGTATTGGCCATTGAATAATATCTAGATTTGGATTTATGGTTTGGTAAATCATGTGAAAATTGTTAGTAACAACATTATATTTCTACAAAGTGCTAATATGTTTGAGAAAAACTTTTGACAAAATAAATCTCCCTTCCCTTAACTTCTAGTACATTATCCTTCACTAATTTTCCTCTCACCTCTCTGGCTATTTCTTTTCACTTTTTCAAAACCCTTCACATCTTCACATCTCCCAAATATTGCTTCTGTCCTATGACCTCTCTTTTCCTCATTCAGTACACTTTTAATGATTCAAGGGATTTGTTCATTCATTTTCATCTCACTATTATCTATATATTGATAAGCATCTGATTGATCTATTTATCCTGTATCTATATCCCGAATCTTGGAGACATTTATTTAGCTGGACATCTCCACTTGGATGTCTCACAGGCATCTCAGAATTAAAACACCAAAACCAAACTTACTTTTCCTGCTATACCTGAAACTCCTGCCGAGTTCCAATCTCAGTGAGTGCTCTGATTATCACCTAGTTGCTCAAGACACAAATCTTAGCTTAACTTTGACAGCACATTTTGCTTTAGTCCATAAACCATCAGTCACTGTGCCTTGTCAATTTTACCTCCTAAGTAATTCTCAAAGCCCTTCTAGGAGCCTCTGTGTCTCAGTTACTGATCTCTGAATGCACATACTCGGATGATGTGCCAATGACTACACACTGCTTTGCAGAGTCATTTCAATCATTTCCCAAAACCCTTGCTCAGAAACAGTCATCTCATTTTTCATGGCTGCCCTGAAAGAATATATTTTATTAGGTTCTCATAGCCATTTATTACTAAATAGTACTCTGCAAATGAATTTTAAAATACCCTTTGAATGATTCACTTACATTTATGACTGTAATTATTTCCTGTCAGCTTGTTATACACCAGCATATTTAGTATCATGCAAGTATCTCCTCTATGCATTTTCCCATATTGAGTGGTTAGGGATGTGGGTTCTAGAACTAGCCTATATGGCTTCAAATGGCAGCTCTGCCATTTACAAGCTCTGTGACCTGATACAAAGTATTTGACCAATAGTTTACTCATCTGTGATGTGTGAGGATAATAACAGAACCTGCCTCATACTTATGGTTGTTGTGAGGATTAAGTGGGTTAATGTAAGCAAAGTGCTTAGAACACTGTGTGACACATCATAGGAAATATATATATGTTGTTATTACAATGCACAGGATTAGGCATGCCAGGAAGGTTAGTTTAGATAAATATTGTTTCTGTGGTGAGAGGTTACTGTATTCAAGGATTGATGCTTCTGTCTTAACATGATATTCAATGGAACTAGAAGTGAAAATAAAGAAGTCGCTGAGAGGTGTTAATAGCAATGACCAGTTAAGTTCTCATATCACTGTAGGAGATCAGTAAATACATCTCTCTTGTAGATCTGTAGATGGATTTGAAGGTTGATCTCATGTTGGAGTCACTTTCTCTCTGCCTGAATTCCCAAGGACAATTCAACCTTAATTCACTTCTTTCCTTTCTTAACAAAGCAAAACAAGAAAGCCTGCACTAATGTTATATGGCATACACATGCTTGCTATTAATAATTTTTCTTTTTTATTGTTTATTGACGTATATTTGACATATAATATTATATTAATTTCATGTATATAACATAGTGATTCAGTATTTATATACATTATACATTGGTCACCAGGATAAGTCTAGTATCCATCCGTCACCGTACAAAATTATTTCAATATTATTGACTATATTCCTTAAACTGTATGTTACATCCCCATGACTTATTTATTTTATAACTAGAAGTTTGTACCTCTTAATCCACTTCACCTATTTTATTCAATCTCCCACCCTCCTCTACTCTGTTGACCACCAGTTTTTTTCTGTATCTATAAGCCACTTCTGACTTGTTTTGTTTGTTCATTTTTTATTTTTAGATTCCACAAATAAGTAAAATAATATACTTGTCTTTCTCTGCCTGACTTATTTCACTTAGCATAATACCCTCTAGATTTATCCATGTTGTCACAAATGGAAAGATTTCACTCTTTTTTTATAGATAGTAATATTTCATTGTATATATACCACATCTTCTTTATCCATTCATCTGTCAAACATTCCTCTATTAATGGACACTTAGGTTGCTTCCAAACCTTTATTATTGGTAAATAATGCTGCAATGGACATTAGAATGCAAGTATCTTTTTGAATTAAATTTTTTGTTTTCCTCATATTAATATCCAGAAGTGGAACTGCTGGATGATATGGTAGTTCTAGTTTTAATTTTTTGAGGAATCTCTATGCTGTTTTCCAATGTAAATTGGCTGTACCAATTTACATTCCCACCACAGTGCACGAGGGTTCCCTTTTCTCCTCATCTTCACCAACACTTGTTTCTTGTCTTTTTGATAATAGCCTTTCTGGCAGGTGTGAGGTACTATCTCACACAGAAATCTTACATGTGTTTCCTTGTCTTTACCGAGGACTAGGCTGTACATACATAGCAAGAAATCTCAAAAAGCTGAAGAAAGAACAACTCGGGAGTTTGTAAGCTGAACAATTCCTAGAGCTCAAACAATGTGAGGAGTCATTTGATCTCTGACTATCCAGAATGAAAAGGCCTCTGTAATTATCAGAGAATTCAGTGCAGACTTAAGAGGCTTATGTCTTAGTAGAAAGGTTAAAGAAAGGCTGGAATAGAGATTCTTCTAGATCTGCTCCTTTAAAGCTTAAAAGTAGGATTCCATGGACCAAAATTATCTATAAGTAATATAGCTTCCTGTAAGAAAAAAGCCCAACATTTTTTAAGGGAACAAAATGAAATCTAGACATTCAACAATGTAACAAACAAAATTTCCAGTTTCCCATGGAAAAAATCACTATATATTCAAAGAAGCAGAAAGCTGTGAACAGTGACTAAGATAAAAATGAGTCAACAGAAATAGATCTACAAATGAAAGAGATGATAGAACCATCAGGCAAATATTTTAAAATAGCCAGCTATTATAACTATATTTAAGTATTTAAGGAAAAAATAGTGAATATAATTATGAGAGGAATGGAAAATAGAAAAAAATTACCAAAATTCTTGACATAAGAACACAAAATATCCAAACGAAATATTAATTGGCTGAAATTAATTGGCAGACTAGATACTGAAGACAAACTTTATTAAACTTGAAAGTATTTATTCAAGCATTTTAGTATTTATCTAAACTGAAGCAGAAGGAGAAAAGAATACAAATAACCAAACAAATAATTAAACAAACAGAGCCTCAGTGATATATGGAAAATATAAATTTCTCTCATATATGGATATTGGAGTTCCCTAAAGGAGATAGAAAAAATATTTGAAGAAATAAAGGAGGATTTTTTTCCAAATTTGATGCATACAATAAAATGTCAAATATAATAAGTTGATAATCTCCAATCAGGATAAACACAAATAAAAATCACTCAAAAGCACATTATAATCAAGTTGCTGAAAACCAGAAAGAAAGAGAAAATTTAAATAGCACCCAAAGACAAAACAAACATTACATGCCAAGAAACAGAAACAATTATTTTCCAGACTTCTTGTCTGAAACTACATAAGCCAGAAGACAGTAGAATACCACCAAAAAAAAAATAAAGGTCTAAAATCAATCCTGTGAGCTTCAACCTTAAGAAGCTAGGAAATGAAGAACAAATGAAACCTAAAGAAAACAGAATTATGAAAGTAATAAAAAGCAGAAATCAGTAAAATTAAAAATGGACAATCAATAGAGAAAATCAATGAAACCAAAGCTAGTCTTTTAAAAGATCACTGAAATGGATAAAGCTTAGCCAGGCTGATAAAAAGTAGAAAGATAACACAAATTACCAATATCAGGGGTGAAAGAGAGGATATAATAACTATAGTCATAAGAAAAATTGAATAGCTACTAAACAAATACTAAGAAAAACTCTCTAACATTTAACTCAAGAATTTAGATTAAATGGGCAAATTCATTGAAACACACAAATCTCAAAACCGACCTAGAAGAAATAGAAAATCTGAATATTCAATATATTTTCAATTATAAGAAATTAAATTTATAACTTAAAATTTCCCACATGGAAAACTCCAGGATCATGTTTATTAAGATTTTAAGGAAGAAATAATGCCAGACTTATACAAAGTCTTTCTGAAAATGGAGAAGGAAAATTCCCCAAAGCATTTTATGAGGCTAACGTTACCTCAATATCAAAACTAACAACAACAAAAGAAAAAAAAATCATGAACATAGACACAAAAATCTTTTAACAAAATTTTAGTAAACAAATCCAGTAATATATAAAAATGATAATACACCATGGCCAAGTGTGGTTTATCCCAGAATTGAAAGACTGGTGATACAACTGAAAAATCAAACAATATAATTCACTATATTAAGAACAACAACAATAATCTACAAGTATCTCTAGATACAGGTAAATCATTGAAAACATTCAATATTCATTCAAGATAATATGTTTCAGAAAACTGAGAATTGAAGGGAACTTTCTCAACTTGACAAAAACTTCTGCAAAAACCCTACACACCTAACCTCTTACTTAATGATTTAAGAGTAAATCCTTTCCCCCAAGATGAGGGTCAAGGTTGTCTACTCTGACCCATATCTCACATCTTATACATAAATTAACTCAATAATCATCATTGACCTAAATGTGAATCATAAACCTATAAATATTCTAGAAGAAAACAAGGGGAAAAAAATCTTGGTTTTGGGCTAAGCGTTCTTAGATATGACACTAAAAGCATAAGACATACAAGAAGATATGGATAAACTGGATTTCATCAAAATTAAACAAAACTTTGCCTTACAAAAGACACTATTAATAAAATAGAAAGGCAAGCCATATAATGGGAGAAAACTTTCTAAATCATATTGTACAAAGGTCTTGTATCAAGCATATATAAGGAACTCTCAAAACTCAATAAAAACATACAATCTAATAAATAAATGAACAAAAGATTTAAATAGATGTTTTTTGAAAGAAAATACTCAAGTAGTAAACAGATATGTCAAAAGGTGACAGACATGATTAGTCATTAAGAAAGTTAGGAAAAGCAAAACCAAAATGAGATTCCACTGTACATGTATTAGAATGGCAAACAAACAAACAGAAAACTCACACACAAAACACGCACACGAAAAAACTACTGATTAGTGCTGGTAGAAAGCAGAACACCTGGAGTTCTCCTATATTGCTGGTGGAATGTGAAATGGCACTGTCCCTTTGAAAAACAGTTTGTCAGTTTCGCATAAAATTAAACATGCATTTACCATGTTTCCAAACAATTTTACTCCTTGAGAAATAGAAATCTGCATTTGCATGAAAACCTGTATACAACATTTATATTGGCTTTATTGGCAATGACTAAAAATGAAACAACCCAAATGTCCTTTAAATAGTGAATGAATAAACAAATTGTGGTACATCCATACAATGCAATACCATTTGCCAATAAAATTATTCATATTATATAACATGAATCTCAAATACATTTTACTAAATGAAAGAAACTAGACCCAAAAGACTACATGTATGAGTTAATTTATATAACATTCTAGAAATAGTGAAACTATAGATGTGAAGAATAGATCAGTTTTTGCAAGGGTTGGGGAAGGGAAGGCTGGTTGACTACAGAAGGGCATCATGAAGGAATTTCTTCAAATACTTAAACTGTTTTGTATCTTGATTGTGGTGGTGAATACATGTGGATGTGTTTGTTAAAACCCATAGAATTTTATGCTACAAAGAGTGGTTATTTACTTTATGTAAATTTAAAGACAAAGCATATTGATATGTAGCATACCACTACATACTCAATAAAATGACCAAAATTAAAAAGGCAATACCAAATGTTGATGAGGAAGTGGAGCATATAACACAGCTTTCTCCTAAGAACTAACATGAAAATCCTTCTTTCCCAATCCTTTCAGTCCTACAGGGAAGGAGATAGTTTTAGGAGTATTCTAGTTGGCTGATGGTGAATCATATTTTAGAAGTTTGGCAGAGGTAATGGGAATTACAACTCACTCTGCTATCTGTTGCCTTAGGATCTCAGCTGAAGGTTCCATTTTAGCATCCTATTATATTAGCTTTGTGACCCAAGGCCCCCTGTGAATAATACACTCTGTACTCCAGGGTCCATCCAGAGAATAGAGCTTTGATTTCTATTATCACAAGTTCACATAGAGAAATAGCATTCATAAGGGATTACATGAAGGAATTTCATTCGTTTCTTCAGCTATTTAAGTTTTTTTCTTTTCAGAATAAGCCAGTATATTAGAAGACTGTCCCCTTTCATTACTTTATTATGGTTCCTATTAAAATTTCCTTTACCAAACTTTGCTTTAGTGTTATCATACCAGTCTTCATTGCAGGACATTATAAGAATGGCCATATGAAATTTCCCATTACATTTTTATTGGAAAAGTTACTGAGGCCCTACTGCTATAATCAATGTGTCCACTTACTGCAGACCCACGGGAGAAATTCATTGTGCATCTTAGTACCAGGAAAAGCTCTACTTCTGACATCCTAATTTGCTTTGATATTATGATACATGATCTTATAAACTGTTTGTTACCCCCTTCATTCTTTTTTCTAGGCCAAGATACAGGAAAATATATTTTTGATTCTCTATATCTAGTATGTTTTGAGTATCATTAAGTAATATGTGGACATCATAAGAAAGAATATAAAGCAAAAGATATTTGCAAAATGGTTATATTACATATAATGGAGCAGAACTGTGTTAAAATAAGTAGATTAGGTAATTTTCTATTGGCTATTACCATAGAGCTTTTGAATCTACTTTGTTTTTTTAAATATTTATTTATTTATTATTTATTTATTTGGTTGCATGGAGTCTTAGTTGCGGCAGGTGGCCTCCTTAGTTGCAGCACGTGGGCTCCTTAGTTGCAACACTCCTTAGTTGCACCTCCAGGGCTTCTTAGTTGGGGCCAACCAGCTCCTTAGTGTGGCACGTGGGTTCCTTAGTTGTGGTTCACAGGCTCCTTAGTTGCAGCACGTGGGATCCTTAGATGTGGCACACAAACTCTTAATTGTGGCATGCATGTGGGGTCTAGTTCCCTGACCAGGGATCGAATGCAGGCCCCCTGCATTGGGAGTGCAGAGTCTTATCCACTGCACCACCAAGGAAGTCCCCTGGATCTACTTTGTTTACAAGCAGAAATATTTGCTGAGCATACAGAAAGCAAAGCAGCATGGTGCCTAATAGGAATGTTACAATAATTATGACACCACCTTGAGATCATCAAATAACATTCAACTAATCATGTTGAGGGTTCTAAAAGTCATTTAGCATCTTGAGGAAATAGACACATACCAACAGTTAACTCTAAATGTGTTCACATCAATACTACAAAGCTTCAGTAATCAAAACTATGTGGTATTGGGACAAAAACAGACATATGAATCAATGGAACAGAATAGAGAGCCAGAAATAAACCCACATATCTATGGTCAATTAATCTTTGACAAAGGAGGCATGAATATACAATGAAGAAAAGACAGTCTCTTCAGCAAGTGGTGTTAGGAAAGCTGGACATCCACATGTAAATCAATCAAGTTAGAACACCCCCCCACACACCATATACAAATATAAATTAACTCCAAATGGCTTAAAGACTTAAATATAAGACATGACACCATAAAACTCCTAGAAGAGAACACAAGCAAAACATTCTCTGACATAAATTGTACCAATGTTTTCTTCGGTCAGTCTCCCAAGGCAATAGAAATTAAAGCAAAAATAAACAAAAGGGACCTAATCAAACTTATAAGCTATTGTACAGCAAAGGAAACCATAAACAAAATAAAAAGACAACTTACAGAATGGGAGAAAATATTTGCAAATGAAGCAAGCAACAAGGGCTTGATTTCCAAACTATACAAACAACTCATACAACTCAACAACAACAAAAAACAAACAACCTGATCGAAAAATGGGCAGAAGACATAAATAGACATTTCTCCAAAGAAGAAATACTGATGGCCAATAGGCACATGAAAAGATGCTCAACATTGTTAATTATTAGAGAAATGCTAATCAAAACTACAATGAGGTACTACCTCGCACAGGTCCAGAATGACCATCATTAAAATGTCTACAAGTAACAAATGCTGGATAGGATGTGGAGAAAAGGGAATCCTCCTACTCTGTTGGTGGGAATGTAAGTTGGTGCAGCCACTGTGGAAAACAGTATGGAGGTTCCTCAAAAAACTAAAAATAGAGTTGCCATATGATCCAGCAATTCCACTCCTGGGCATATATCCAGAGAAAACTCTAATTTGAAAAGAAATATGCACCCCAATGTTCATAGCAGCACTACTTACAATAGCCAAGACATGGAAACAATCTAAATGTCCATTGATGAATGGATAAAGAAGGTGTGGTACATATGCATAATGGAATACTACTCAGCCATAAAATAGAATGAAATAATGCCATGTGCAGCAAGATAGATGGAGCTAGAGATGATCATACTAAGTGAAGTAGGTCAGGCAAAGACAAATATCATATGATATCACTTCTATGTGGAATCTAAAATATGACACAAATTAACTTATTTATGAAAGAGAAACAGACTCACAGACATAGAAAACAAACTTATGGTTACCAAAGTGGAAAGGGGGTGTGGAAGGGACAAAATAGGAGTTTGGGATTAGCAGATACACACTACTATATATAAAATAGATAAACAACAAGGTCCCAATGTACAGCACAAGGAACCATATTCAATATCCTGTAACAAACCACAATGGAAAAGAATATATAAAATATACGTATAACTGAATCATTTTGCTGTACACCAGAAACTAACACAACACTGTAAATCAACTACACTTAGATAATAATAATAGGAAAAAAGAAATAAATATGTTCATATGGATGCCTTTGTCAGGAAAAAAAGAGAGATTTTGTAACAATAATAGGTAAAAAAGTAATTGAGAATGTGGACTTCAGAGTAGATGCACTGGGTTTCGTGTGATCTGGGGTAATATTTTTAACCTCTCTTGGGGTCACTTTCCTCATATGAACAAAGAAAAGAATACCTACCTCATAGAACCATTATAAGCATTAGATGTGAGAATATGTATAAAGTCCTGTGCAAAATTCCAATAAAATTAAAATGAAAATTTTTATTGGTAAAAGTATTAATAAAAATGAAATTGAAATTATGATGTGTTGTTTAGTGCCTATAGTGTTTGTATTTAAGAGGTAGCAATTGTGTTGTGTGATCTCATTACTTAATTTTGATTTTACCCAAAGCCTACAGAGCCAAAAAAAGTAGTTTAAAGTGGAAGAAACAACACCTATGCCTATTCCTGTCATGTAGGGATCAAATTCACTCAATAGAGCCTTAGCAGAGCCATAGCCTTTCTAACTGCCACCTCACATTTGGATTTTGTGACTATTTTTCTGGCCTCTCTACATGTGGTGGCCTGAGACTCATTTTCCCCGGAAAGTAAGAGATTCGATTGAAATGGCAAGTTTAGTCATTGTTTTTCCTTTCAAATTTTAAATTGCAAAAAGAGAAGTGAAATAACATATTGTGCATCATTCTGGGGAAGAATTGCCCCTCCTCCTCCCATGCCCTCCCTGCCTCTAACACACATACCTTCTTCAAGATGGATAAATTATGGAAAGAAAGTACCTGCAAAGGAACAGGCTGTTACTGTTTATGTGGTGGTTTGCAGCTAGGTTCTGTTCTGACCAGGTTGAATCTATTACTAGCAATGCATTATTTACCGTCTTTCTGAATGGAGCCATATGTTTTTGGTCTGCACCATGTGAAGTCTCTATTATGTTCCATTTGAAAGTATTATAGCTTACCTGAATGCACTAGTCTACATATGCTGTAGCCTAATAAAACTATCTTCTCCAAGTAACAATAGTCATAGTTATAGAAGGTTCAACTGGGTATCGGAAAATATTGTTTACACTTCCACTATGCCTATAACTAACTCAGTGGCTTTATGTGTCTCTTAGCATATTTGTTCCTTATTTCTGCATCTGCAAGATAGGAATTGCTTTGTTCCTAGTATTACTTTTGCTGAGTAAACCCCAGTCTTATCTTCTCAGTCATGTAAAACAGCCCAGTGCCTATGTAGATCTGCAGAGCTAATCCTAATTTTGTGCCATATCTCTCCTCTGTGTCTGTATATTTTTTCATAGTTTTCATCAAGGTCAAAGACTTAATCTACCAGTAAGTTTTTAAGCTGCACTTAATATCTAAAGTGTTTTGGTTCCAGAAAGAAATCTAATACAATAGATGCTTTTTGACTAACATTGCTGAATGGTATGGGCAGAACTGTGTAACCCCCAAAATTCGTATGTTGAAGGACTAACCCCTTCCTCCGCCCAGTGCTTCAGAATGTGACCATATTTTTAGACTGGGTTTTAAAAGAAAGTCTTCAATTAAGTTAAAATGAGGTCATTAGGGTGGACCTTAAGCCAATATGACTGGTGTCTTTATAAAAAGAGGAGAGGACATTTGGACACAGACATGTGCAGAGGGATAACTAGAAGTCATATAGAAAAGATGACTATCTGTAAGCCAAGGAGAGAGGCTTGAAACAGACCTTCCTCATGGCCCTCAGAAGGAACCAACCTCGCCAACACCTTGATCTTGAATTTTTACCTTCCAGAACTGTGAGCATATAAATTTCTGTTAGGCCACCCAGTCTGGTATTTTGTTATGGCAGCTTTAGCAAACTAGTAAAGATGCCATATATGAAGTAGTAAACGTTGTATCTTGTCTCTTAGAATACATTACTCATATTTAAAATGCTAGAAATTTGACATATTGCCTTTTATTCTATTTCAATTTTTTATCAAATTCCAAATATTTTTTCTAGTATTTATCCCCAAACAGCATGTAAGGTATCACAAGATGTATATAAAAGCCAGTCATTTTTTGTAATGCATTCAGTTTTTCTGTTTACAAAACACTTGCAACATGTAAACGAAATCAAAGCAGTGATCTTTTCATTATTACATTTCTGTCTCCTTTATATTTTCCTCTGTCTCTATTCTTATACTCAATTTTCTTCCCAGTAAACGAGATATCCCTTTCTGTATGCTTAAGAGTCTGCCTATGTGTGCCAATCCCTTGATCCCTCTTACAGAACTTCAGCCAAATTGAAAGAAAAAAATCCACAAGGTTTTCTGTAAAAAGTACTGTCCCTCAGAGTTGAAGCTAGTGCTATGAAAAGGGATAAACTAAGAGTTTAAGTTATAAGGTCTTATAGAAAAGAGTTTGAGGAAACAAAATTGTGCCACTCTCTGGGGAAATAATTTTTTAAAAAATCCTTCATGTTTTTGCCCCTAACACATTAAGCCTTTGGTTTCTACAAAAGCCTTTGGGTTAGCCCTTTTTGAACATGAACCAACATGATGATATATGAGGCTTAATGAAAAAGTTCTATTCTTAACTCCCTACTCTCTCTACAGCCAGTAACTTAGAAACTTTGGGAACTCAAAAGTTCTGGCTTATGAATACATATAAAATGTTCATTACATTTGTTACATTAAAGAATGAAAGGTAACTGATTGAAAGAGAAATAGAATGAAGCAAGAATAAATGTATGAAGTAATGAACTGCCTGGCCTTTCCAGAGTTTGACCACCAATGCAATTTCCCCCCTACCATATATCCAATATATTATACCCTCTTCTTGGTGGATCTGAAATTAACATCTAAAAATGAAGGCAAAACAATTGTTACCATCATCTTCTGGTGACCTCATTCTAGCAGTGATGGAGAAACCTTCCATCACCATTGCATTCCCATATCTTTCAAATGTTTCTGGACAGATTAGATAAGCCCCCACTATTTCTGAAAAGTCAAGACCAAAGTGATAAAGGAAGATAACTGAGAGTACTTAGAATTAAAAAATATTCTAGTTCTATAAAATATAATTTCATAAACCCATAAAGGAGCATGTGCTCGACATGATGGCTAAATCTCACACAGTGTCCATTCACTAAGAAAAAAGAAAGCTCAACTGAAAAGGCAGTTGCAATGTAGGTATATAGTGGAATATAATCATTTTAATTTTGATTATTTGATATTACTATATGATTAGAAAAGGAAATAAGAAGAAAATGACAACTATATTGAATAAGAAAATAGAATGCAGAAATGATAGATATTCAATAAAAAAGTTTTTAAACAAATAATTCAACTGTTTCCATTGTACAATACTGTGACAGTATACGGAGAAATATATTGTGATATAAAATAGGGGGCTTCCCTGGTGGCGCAGTGGTTGAGAGTCCGCCTGCAGATGCAGGGGACATAGGTTCGTGCCCCGGTCTGGGAAGATCCCACATGCCGCGAAGCGGCTGGACCCGTGAGCCATGGCCGCTGAGCCTGAGCGTCCGGAGCCTGTGCTCAGCAATGGGAGAGGCCACAACAGTGAGAGGCCCGCGTACCACAAAAAATAAATAAATAAATAAATAAAATAGGTGAAGAAATATACTGGTTCAATAAAAGTGATACAATCTATTGATACTATGAATGACACCTCTATGCAACAGGAGGAAAAAGAAACTCCTTTGAAGCCTTAAGTGCCTGTATCTAGCTAAGCTAAATCAGAGAGCAGTGTACAAATAATTCATACATATGCATGGGTGATATGATATAACGGGCATCAAAAGCTTTTCCAACTATCAAACATAGCCACTGCTGGTTTTCCTTGTGCCCCAAATTTCTGACATTATTAATTATTCTTTTAATTGAAGGCATTTTTTCCCTAGAAACACTTGTTTAAAATGTAAACGCATTAACTAAGAAGTAACATATATAAACTTATTGGTGCCTGTTTCTTTAACAGACCTAAAGTCAAGTCTTGGCTCCACCACTCTGTGAGCCTAAGCAAATTACTTGACCTCATTTCAACAGCCATGATTTTTGTCTTTGATAAATATGTTATACCAAAGTAACTATTCAGGAGAGAAGAAAATAATAGACAAAATAAAGTAGAACCAGTTTTTTTCATGGGTGCCTGTTGACAGATGCTTTGTTAACTTCCAAATTTCCACTTTTGTCATAATCTGCCTAATATGAGCACCATTATTCACAATCCTTGTTTCCTCTAGATTTTTTTCCCTGCAGAATATCAACTGCTAAAGCTATTACTTTTACTTGAAATAATAAGGTCAGTAGTCATTCCTCCAGGAAAACCATCAGCTAGCATTGTAGTATCCTTTCATATATAACAGGTGGAAACAAGTCAAATTAGATAAAATTTTAATTTATTTATAGCATGACAGAGGGAAAAATCAGAGATGAAACAAGTTTGCACATTTAAGCACAAATCATTGACCTTGCCAGAGATCTGGGAAAGCAGATTTATTTCACAAGCTATGAAAAACATTTTACTCAAAAATCATGTGTGCTTGGCAACTTTCCTTCCCTGAAGATTTCTAGTATTCACGCCATTTTTATTTTTTAAAACTTATAAAAAGTTGACTCCCCTCTCCTTTAGTCTAAAATAGTGCTCTGGGGAAAACATGTCTTCAGCTGATGATGGAGGTCACTTGCGGAAATACTCAACTAGTCCTATATAATGTTTTTAAAGGAAAATGTGGGTGGCATTCAGTTATTCAGTTAATACTTATCAACAAAACATTCTGTGCCAGTCATTACTTTAAGAGCTGGGAATACAAGAGGAAACAACAGAGCTAACGTTCCTGTTCCCATTGGATTTTTAGTCTACCACGGTAGGAAAAATGAAAGAAAAAAGTAAATGCAGAAGAAAATATCAGATAATTATACATGATGGGCAGGGAACTAAAATAGAGCAAGTTTTCTGAAATTTGACAATACTGATATTTTTGCTTATGTAATTCTTTGTGTGGGAGGCTGCTGTCCTTTACACTGTGGGATGTTTAGAACATCCTTGACCTCTACTTACTAGATTCCAGTACAGTTACATACCTATCTTAACAAATTCCCCACCCATTTCCTAATGTCCCTTGAGGAGATATATTTTTTCCTCAGTTGAGAATCAGTGAAGTAAAGTATTATGATGGAGAGTGATTGCTTCGTCACTGAATGAGCAGCATTTGATGGTCGCAAAAGGCCATTTAAGGGCTGTCATGGAGGAGTCATCCATGTAAAGATGTGAGGGAGAATGACTGAGGCAAAGGGAACAATTAGTGCAATGGCTCCCAGGCAGGAACAAGAATGGCAGGTTTGAGGGATAGAAAGAAGGCCAGTAAAAGGAACAGAAGCATGAGATGAGAGCAGAGAATAGAAGTCAGTTCACATATGGTTTTTTGCCAGATAGGGAGTTTTTCATTTTAGTCTAAGTATAATGAGATGCCATTGGAGGAATTTTTCACCAAAGAAGTGATATTACCTGTCTTATGTTTTAAAACAATCACTCTAGCTTCTGTCTAGAGAATGAATTGAGGAGGCATGAGTAGAAGATGGAAGAGTAATTAGGAGGCAATAACTGTAGAAAGAGTGAGATGATGATGGTCTCAATTATCTGCAAATATAAATTCTCCCTCAGCAAGCATGATCAGCATTTACACATTTGATGTATTTGTTTTCTTCCCATATCCTTCTCTTGTGCATAGGCCACTCTTCTCTTTCCTATCCTCAGAAATACAATAATTTTTCCTATTGTCAAATATAATAAACCATTAATTTGTTTCCTCTATTCATTTATTTATACAACTTTTTAAAGTTAATTCACTTATTTATTGAATAAAATTGAGCTGCATTAAGGGATTTAAGAAATACAGTATTATCCCTGTCATTAGTTAATTTTTCACAGAGTATAATGTTTCAAATGCAACACATTATGTCCATAATTTTTGTTTCCTACAATCAGAAAGATCTTTTAGAATCTGCTCATATTGTCTGCATGACAGAAACAAATAATGGAATAAATGGTCATTAAAGTAGATAGATGTGGGGATTTTTTAGCTAGCCATGGGCAAGTCTTTTTAACATTCCTTGATTTGTTAAATTATCTATAAAATACTGGAAATTTATATTTTGCCTCATGTTGTATGAATTAGAAGAAAAAATGGCCATGTAATGCATATTTTGTTTTTATTTTTAACAGCTTTATTCATACAATAAACTGCACTCACTGAGATATAATTTTATGAGCTTTAAGATATGAATACATCCATTAAACCATCACCACAATCAAGATAATGAGTATATCCATCACCTTCGAAAGTTGCCTCATATACCTTTGTAATACCTCCCTCCTGCTCCCCCATGTATGCCCACTTCCCAGCAACACTGCTTCTCCTGTACACTATCTTATACTTCCTAGTATTTTATATAAATAGAATCACACTCTTTCCTGCATAGTTCTTACAAAAAAATATACTGTCTTTCTTATCTTTGTTTCTTTATTTTACTGCCCATTTCCCTGAATGCTATTAAGATTTTTCTGTCTTTCACTGTTTTTAGCAATTTGTTTATTATGTACATTGTTGTAGGGTTTTTTTCCCACCTTCCTTGGGCTTGAATTTCATTGACCACTTTTGGTCTCTGAGTGTGGTATAATAGAAAGATATCTGGTCTTCATCCCCAGTTCCTGGAACAGAGCTCCCCAAACCCTTGGAATTTCCTGAGTGATAGAGGTGATAAGAAGGTCTTGGTTCTAATGAAGTGACTCTTGGTAGACCCCGTAGGTTTCTTCAGGATGGGACCTCATCACCAGAAAGACCAAACAATAGTTAGAAGATTGGAACTTTCAGCCTCATCCATCAACCCCCAGAAAGGGAATAGGGGCTGGAGATTGAACTAATCACCAATTGCCGATGATTTAATCAGTCACACCTACTTAAGGAAACTTCCATGAAATACCCTAAATGATGGGGTTCAGACAGCTTCCATGTTGGTGAACACATCCATGTGCCAGAAGGATGGTGTACCTGAACTCCATGGGGTCTAATGCTCTGGTGCTCAGCACCCTTCTGGGTACCTCTTCATTTGGCTGTTCATTTGTATCTTCTATAATAAACTGTAAACATAAGTAAAGTTCTCTTCTGAGTTTTGTAAGCTGTTCTAGCAAATTATTGGATCTGAAGAGGGGGAGTTGTAGGAAGCCTCAATTTATAGCCAGTCATTCAGAAGCACTGGTTACCTGGGACTTGTGATTGGTGTCTGAAGTGGAGGGAAGTCTTGTGGGACTGAGCCCTTAACTTGTGGAATCTGATGCTAGCTTCAGGTAGGTATCCTCAGGATTGATTGCTAACAGTTACTGTCAGAGAATATGTGGTGTTGGAAAAGACCACACTTATTTGATGTCAGGAGGAAAAAGGAAAAAAATACTTTCCACTGGGTTTATAGTTTTCACCAAGTTTGGAAAATTTTCCATCATAAAGTCCTCAGTTTCTTAACACTTATCCCTCTTTTTTAACACTCATCCTTCTCTCCTTTCCTTTGGGGACTCCAGTTACATAAAGATTAGGCTGTTTGCAGTTGTTCCACAGCTTATTGATCCTATGTACATTTATAAAATCCTTTGTTTGAGGGAACCTTCAAGATGGTGGAGGAGTAAGACGTGGAGATCACCTCCCACCTTCCTCCCCACAAATACATCAGAAATACAACTGTGGAACAACTCCTACAGAACACCTACTGAATGCTGGCAAAAGACTTCAGACTTCCCAAAAGGCAAGAAACTCCCCATGTACCTGGGTAGGGCAAAAGAAAAAAGAAAAAACAGAGACAAAAGAATAGGGATGGGACCTGTCCCTCGGGGAGGGAGCTGTGAAGGAGGAAAAGTTTCCACACACTAGGAAGCCCCTTCACTGGCGGAGACGGTCAGGGCAACTTCGGAGCCATGGTGGAGAGTTCAGCAACAGGGGTGCAGAGGGCAAAGAGGAGAGATTTCTGCACAGAGGATTGGTGCCGACCAGCACTCACCAGCCTAAGAGGCTTGTCTGCTCACCCACCAGCACGGGTGGGGGCTGAGAGCTGAGGCTCAAGCTTCGGAGGTCAGAACCCAGGGAGAGGACTGGGGTTGGCTGTGTAAATACAGCCTGTAGGGGGCCAGTGTGGCACAGCTAGCCGGGAGGGAGTCCGGGAAAATGTCTGGACCTGACTAAGAGGCAAGAGACGATTGTTTCCGGGTGCGTGAGGAAAGGGGATTCAGAGTACCATCTAAAAGAGTTCCAGAGATGGGCGCAAGCTGTGGCTATCAGGGAGAGCCCAGAGACGGGCATGAGGTGCCAAGGCTGCTGCTGCAGCCACCAAGAAGCCCGTATGCAAGCACAGGTCACTATCCATACCACCCCTCCGGGGAGCCTGTGCAGCCCGCCACTGTCAGGGTCCCGTGATCCAGGGAAAACTTCCCCGGGAGAACACACTGCATGCCTCAGGCTGTTGCAACGTCATGCCAGCCTCTGCTGCCGCAGGCTTGCTCCGCCTTCTGTACCCCTCCCTGCCCCCGGCCTGAGTGATCCAGAGCCCCCTAATCAGCTGCTCCTTTAACCCTGTCCTGTCTGTAACAAACCACAAACAATTAAGAAAATGGTAATATGACCATATGTATCGATAATTACCTTAAAAGTGAATGGATTAAATGTTCCAACCAACAGACAAAGACTGAATGAATGGATATAAAAACAAGACCCATATATACGCTGTCTACAAGAGACCCACTTCAGACCTAGGGACACATACACTCTCACCACTATTGTTCACTGAAAGTGAGGGGATGGAAAAGATATTCCACGCAAATGGAAATCCAAAGAAAGCTGGAGTAGCAATTCTCGTATCAGACAAACTAGACTTTAAAATAAAGACTATTACAAGAGACAAAGAAGGACACTACATAATGATCAAGGGATCAATCCAAGAAGAAGATATAACAATTGTAAATATTTATGCACCCAATATAGGAGCACCTCAATACATAAGGCAAATGTTAACAGCCATAAAAGAGAAAATCGACAGTAACACAATAATTGTGGGGGACTTTAACACCCCACTTTCACCAGTGGACAGATCATCCAAAATGAAAATAAATAAGGAAACATAAGCTTTAAATGATATATTAAACAAGATGGACTTAACTGATATTTAGAGGACATTCCATCCAAAAACAACAGAATATACACTTTCTTCTCAAGTGTTCATGGAATATTCTGCAGTATAGATCATATCTTGGGTCACAAATCAAGCCTTGGGGAATTTAAGAAAATTGAAATCATATCAAGTATCTTTTCTGACCACAACACCATGAGACTAGATATCAATTACAGGAAAAAAATCTGTAAAAAATACAAGCACCTGGAGGCTAAACAATACACTATTGAAAAACCAAGAGATCACTGAAGAAAACAAGAGGAAATCAAAAAATACCTAGAAACAAATGACAATGAAAACACAATGACCCAAAACCTATGGGATGCAGCAAAAGCAGTTTTAAGAGGGAAGTTTACAGCAATACAATGCTACCTGAAGAAACAAGAAACATCTCAAATAAACAACCAAACCTTAAACCTAAAGCAATTAGAGAAAGAAGAACAAAAAACCCCAAAGTTATCAGAAGGAAAGAAATCATAAAGATCAGAAATAAATGAAAAAGATATGAAGGAAACAACAAAGATCAGTAAAACTAAAAGCTAGTTTTTGAGAAGATAAACAAACTTGATAAAATATTAGCCAGACTCATCAAGAAAAAAAGGGAGAAGACTCAAATCAATAGAATTAGAAATGAAAAAGGAGAAGTAACAACTGACATTGCAGAAATACAAAGGATCGTGAGAGATTACTACAAGCAACTATATGCCAATAAAATGAATAACATGGAAGAAATAGACAAATTCTTAGAAAAGAAAAATCTTCCAAGACTGAACCAGGGAGAAATAGAAAATATAAACAGACCAATCACAAGCACTGAAATTGAGACTGTATTAAAAATCTTACAACAAACAAAAGCCCAGGACCAGATGGCTTCACACTTGAATTCCATCTAACACTTAGAGAAGAGCTAACCCCTATCCTTCTCACACTCTTCCAACATAGAGCAGAGGGAAGAACACTCCCAAACTCATTCTTCGAGACCACCATCACCCTGATACCAAAACCAGACAAAGATGTCACAAAGAAAGAAAACTACAGGCCAATATCACTGATGAACACAGATGCAAAAATCCTTAACAAAACGCTAGCAAACAGAATCCAACAGCACATTAAAAGGATCATACACCATGATCAAGTGGGGTTTATCCCAACAATGCAAGGATTCTTCAATATACACAAATCAATCAATGTGATACACCATATTAACAAATTGAAGGAGAAAAAACATATGATCTTCTCAATAGATGCAGAAAAAGCTTTCGACAAAATTCAACACTGATTTATGATAAAAACCCTCCAGAAAGTAGGCATAGAGAGAACTTACCTCAACATAATAAAGGCCATATATGACAAACCCACAGCAAATATCGTTCTCAATGGTGAAAAACTGAAACCATTTTCACTAAGATCAGGAAAAAGGCAAGGTTGCTCAATCTCACCACTACTGTTCAACATAGTTTTAGAAGTTTTAGCCACAGAAATCAGAGAAGAAAAAGAAATAAAAGGAATCCAAATTGGAATAGAAGAACTAAAGCTGTCACTGTTTGCAGATGACATGATACTATACATAGACAATCCTAAAGTCACTATGAGAAAACTACTAGAGCTAATCAATGAATTTGGTTAAGTAGCAGGATACAAAATTAATGCACAGAAATCTCTTGCATTCCTATACACTGATGATGAAAAATCTGAAAATGAAATTAAGGAAATACTCCCACTTACCATTGCAACAAAAAGAATGAAATACCTAGGAATAAACCTACCTAAGGAGACAAAAGACTTGTATGCAAAAAACTATAAGACACTGATGAAAGAAATTAAAGAGGATACAAACAGATGGAGAGATATACCATGTTTTTGGATTGGGAGAATCAATATTGTGAAATGACTATATTACCCAAAGCAATATACAGATTCAGTGCAATCCCTATCAAACTACCAATGGCATTTTTCACAGAAGTAGAACAAAAAATTTCACAATTTGTATGGAAACACAAAAGACCCCGAATAGCAAAGCAATCTTGATAAAGAAAAATGGAGCTGGAGGAATCAGACTCTGTGACTTCAAACTATACTACAAAGCTACAGTAATCAAGACAGTATGGTACTGGTACAAAAACAGAAAGATAGATCAATGCAACAGGATAGAAAGCCCAGAGATAAACCCATGCACATATGGTCACCTTATTTTTGATAAAGGAGGCAAGAAAATACAATGGATAACAGACAGCCTGTTTAATAAGTGGTGCTGGGAAAACTGGACAGCTACATGTAAAGGAATGAAATTAGAACACTCCCTAACACCATACACAAAAATAAACTCAAAATGAATTAAAGACCTAAATGTAAGGCCAGACACTATAAAAGTCTTAGAGGAAAACATAGGCAGAACACTCTATGACATAAATCACAGCAAGATCCTTTTAGACCCACCTCCTAGAGTAATGGAAATAAAAACAAAAATAAATAAATGGGACCTAATGAAACTTAAAAGAAGGAAACCATAAACAATATGAAAAGACAACCCTCAGAATGGGAGAAAATATTTTCAAATGAACCAACTGACAAAAAGCTGTAAATTTTAATCTCCAAAATTTACAAGCAGCTCAGGCAGCTCAATATCAAAAAAAAAAAAACCAAACAACACAATCCAAAAATGGGCAGAAGACCTAAATAGACATTTCTCCAAAGAAGATATACAGATTGCCAACAAACACATGAAAGAATGCTCAATATCACTAATCATTAGAGAAATGTAAATCAAAACTACCATTAGGTATCACCTCACACCAGTCAGAATGGCCACCATCAAAAAATCTAGAAACAATAAATGCTGGAGAGGGTGTGAAGAAGAGAGGACCCTCTTGCACTGTTGGTGGGAATGTAAATTGATACAGCCACTTTGGAGAACAATATGGAGGTTCCTTAAAAACCTAAAAATAGAGCTACCATATGATCCAGTAATCTCACTACTGGACATATACCCTGAGAAAACCACAATTCAAAAAGAGTTATGTACCACAATGTTCATTGCAGCTCTATTTACAATATCGAGGACATGGAAGCAACTTAAGTATCCATCGACAGATGAATGGATAAAGAAGATATGGCACATATATACAATGGAATATTACTCAGCCATAAAAAGAAACAAAATTGTATTATTTGTACTGAGGTGGAGGGACCCAGAGTCTGTCATACAGAGTGAAGTAAGTCAGAAAGAGAAAAACAAATACCATATGCTAACACATATACATGGAATCTAAGAAAAAAAAAAATGGTTCAGAAGAACCTAGGGGCAGGACAGGAATAAAGACAAAGATGTAGAGAATGGACTTGAGGACTTGGGGAAGGGGAAGGGTAAGCTGGGACGAATGAGAGAATGGCATGGACTTATGTACACTACCAAATATAAAATAGGTAGCTAGTGGGAAGCAGCCACATAGCACAGGGAGATCAGCTGGGTGCTTTGTGAGCACCTAGAGAGGTGGGTTAGGGAGGGTGGGATGGAGATGCAAGAGGGAGGATATATGGGGATATATGTATATGTATAGCTGATTCACTTTGTTATAAAGCAGAAACTAACACACCATTGTAAAGCAATTACACTCCAATAAAGATGTTTCAAAAAAAAATCCTTTGTTTCATTTCAGATAGTATGTATGGCTATATAATAAAGTCTATTAATATTTTCTTGTGGAATCTAATCTACATTTAATTGCATCCAGTACATTTTTCACACCATACATTGTAGTTTTCACCTTTAAAAGTTCATTAATCATCTTTAAAAAATATAGATACATACATACATAGGGATAGCGATATATTCCATGTCTCTACTTATCTTTTCATACATACGGAATACAGGTGTAAAAACTGTTGAATGCTTTATCTGGTAGATCTATGTCAATTCTGGATCAGTTTTAATTAATTGATTTATCTCCTTATTATGGGTTATATTTTTCTGCTTTTTTTGCATTCCTGGCAATTTTATTATTGGATAGCATTCATTGTTAATTTTACTTGACTGATGGGTGGATACTTTTGCATTCTTATAAATATTTTTGAGCCTTGAACTTGGATGTATTTAAGCTACTTGAAAACATTTTGATTTTTTTTTTGAGTCTTGCTTTTATGATCTTGTAGATGGGGCCAGCACAGTGCTCAGTCTGGGGCTAATTATTCCCCACTACACCAAGGTATAGTTGCCTTTAATCCTTTTTGGTGATTCTTTCCAGTCTCAGGTAGTTTTCCTCCTATATATGTGCTAAATGTGCTAATACTTAAGAAAGATCCTCTGAAGGTCTCCAACGTGTTCTTCCTTTCTTTCCCTCTCTTTCTCCCTCCCCCTCCCTTTCCAGCTCTCTGTGGTGATCTGTCCTGTGGAGTCAACTACCTTGCTCTCCCTGGACTCTCGGCTTCAATTTTGACCCTCAGTGAGTCATCCAGGCTCTGCTTGGGTTTCACCTCCCTGCACTGATCTTGGAGAGTCAGCAGCAGTGAGTGGTGGTTTGAAGCGAGATCTTAGTTCCCTGCCCAGGAATTGGACCTGGGTAGCCTAGAGGAAAGCCAGGAATCCTACCCACTAGTCTAGCAGGGGCTAGAAGCTAGAAGCAAAATCTCCCTGGCTCTTGCCCCCATTGAAAAATGCATTTCTCAAGGAGATAAAAACTGTAAAAACAAGTCCAAAGTTTATTACTAGAGACACAGCACAACAAGTGGGAGAGCACACAGAGAAACGTTTGCTCAGTTAAGATAGAAGCAAGGCAGAAATACCCAGAGAGAATGGGTGTGGGCATCCTCCCTAATGAGGAGGAGTGCAGTAAAGAGGCGGTTAAGTCATTTATATAGGGTAAGTCTTCCAGGTCTTTGTCTACCTTTGGCCAATTATCTGCTTTCTTTTTCCACACCTGACCTGCCCTAGGACCCTCCCCAACATGCGTGCACAACTTTTTTCTAAGATGGATTCCAGCCCAGAGGTCTATGGGGGGCCTCGGCATCACATATTATGGGGTGGTGCCCCCTCCTTTTTGACCCCCCAAGAGCCTTTCTGTGCATGTGAAGTATCTCCCTTGCCCCAAGGATGGGAACTATGTGACCTCTTGATCTTTTACTAAAACAGGGTTTAGCCCCTCTCTGCACCTGCCATAACTGTTATCTTAAAGTGTCCACAGAAGCACAGCCCAGCTATTTACCCTGTTCTTGTTGTTATTTCCATCTCAAAGTGCAAACAGGAGGCTGGTTGTAAATAACTAGCCTAGAGCCCACCTGCCTCCTTCCTCAGGAAATGTGTTCTGTATTTTCTCTCTGAGAAGTCATCGTTCTTCATTGCCTAATGTCCAATGTCTTCCAAACCTTTGTTTCATATATTTTGTCAATTTTTTGGTGTGTCGTCAGGAAAGGAAATCTGTTCTCTATTACCCTTGGCTAGAAAGGGAAGTCACAATGTTTTCAAAACATCCTCAAATGGCCCACAGAAGATACTAACAAATAATAATAGCTAAATTAGTATTATTTGTTAATATGTATCAGACTTTTATACTTGGTCTTCTAGGTATACAAGTACCTATACTAGGTCCTTTATGTACATGGTGTTTTCTTGGGATGACCTTCTCCCCACTACTCGTTCCATCCATTTCTATTTTATGGGAAGTTTTATGGTTACAGACTCCTCACTTTGATATCTCTTTGAGTATAGCTTGGGGATTTAAATTCCATCCAAACTGATGAACGTTAAAGGAATAAGTTAACTGCAACATTAATCATTAGTTAATTCTAAGGCCCTTTTAGTTTTCTACTTAATCTTTGTTTATGAGCATGTAGTTGCATCACGAGTGAAGGAAATACACTGAATTTTAATATTAATCATTTTCTCTTTTAAGTAACTATACCTGCAAATTAAAAACAAACAAACAAACAGACTGTTCAAAACACAATGTTAGTTTTCTCAGGATCTCTGGAGAATTCACTATCAGAGTCCACTATTAGGAAATCTCTGTAGGCTGGGCTTTTGTTGTTATCATTATTATTATTTTTGAGAATACACTGAGGGATCTAAACTTGCCATCCTTTTCTTCCTTTTCTCGATATACTTCTTAATCCATCTTGATTATGGCACCGTTTCTAGTATTTATTTTGAAGCTTGAATAGGATAATATGCTAAGCCAAATGAGTTCAGTATTGCTGCTGCTCTTCAGTGACAAATGAATTGACTTTATCTGCTCAGCATCTCTCTGTCTCCCTGTCTCTCTGTCTCGGTCTCTTCTCTCTGTCTTGGTCTCTTCTCTCTGTCTCTGTCTTCCTCCTCTCTCTCTCTCTCTCCCCATATATATATACACACACACACACACATGTAATTTGTTCTTGTGTCTGTCAGCAGTCTGGTTGAAAAAGAAATTAACAAAAATGCTATCTTCAGCAAGTGGACATGTGCAGAAGAATTGATCAAACATAGTTTCTCAGTACTGATGTTTGGAAAGGACGTTGAATGACAAATTACAGCTGTTGAGTTACTGGAGTTAGTATTTAGAAAACTTTGAGAGTACTTACATGATTCTTATTGAAGTATAGCTGTTACTGTCAAGTATTAGCTATAATCTTTTTTGTCTGTGAAATCCAGACTCTGAGGGTTTTTTTTTTATACCTTTTGCAAGTAATCATAAAGTATGGATTTTTTTCCGTATACAGTTCTGGCGTGAGTGGGAGAAAGGAACTGGAGATTTTTCTCATCTTGCTCTGCTCACCCCACTAATACAATGAATTTTTGTTCTGTAGGGTACCATGTGTAAAATTGTATTAGCCATGATTTTTTCTTTCAAAGATTCAGATATTCACTTTAAACTAAATAAAAAAAAAGGAAATTTCACTGTTTTAGGTAATTGAAAAATCCAAAGTTAAAGGCTAGTAGCAAGAACTCAGACATTTGACATCAGAAGTCACAAGGTCTACATTTCTTGGTAATGCTTTCTTTTACGTTGCTTTTACTTTCAGGCAGGTTTCTCTATGTGGTAGTAAAGATAGTCCCCATATCTCCAAGTTTATATTGTCTTTAATGCCCTGAATCTCAGAAGTTTGAGACCCTTTCTTTCCAGTATCCAATCAATTTGTCCCCAAAAGCTTTGATAAGCCCTGATGGCATCATATGCCAATCTCTAGAGCAATCAGTGAAGAAAAGGGGACGAGGTAATAGGATCATTGAAGCTTCCATCCCATGTTCATTCTGGACAAGACATAGTGAAGTCAGCATATTATGGCCACCTAAGAGAGTTCCTCCCAAGAGTTGACTTCTATTACCAAAAGAGAAAGTAGAAATGCTGGGCATAAAAATGTAGCAAATATCTACATAAGATATGACACTATAAAACTCCTAGAAGAGAGCATAGGCAAAACATTCTCTGACATAAATCATACCAATGTTTTCTTAGGTCAGTCTCCCAAGGCAATAGAAATAAAAATAAACAAATGGGACCTAATCAAACTTACAAGCTTTTGCACAGCAAAGGAAACCATAAGAAAAAGAAAAGACAACCTATGTAATGGGAGAAGATATTTGCAAATAATGTGACAGACCAGGACTTAATCTCCAAAATATACAAACAGCTCATACAACTCAACAACAAGAAAAAACAAACAACCCAATCAAAAAAATGGGCAGAAGACCTTAATAGACATTTCTCCAAAAAAAGACATACAGATGGCCAAGAGGCACATGAAAAGATGCTCAACATCAAATATTATTAGAGAAATGCAAATCAAAACTACAATGAGATACCACCACACACTGGTCAGAATGGCCATCATTACAAAGTCTACAAATAACAAATGCTGGAGCGGGTGTGGAGAAAAGGGAACCTTTCTACACTGCTGGTGGGAATGTAAATTGGTGCAGCCACTATGGAAAACTGTAGAGGTGCCTCAGAAAACTAAAAATAGGGTTACTATATGATCCAGCAATCCCACTCCTGGGAATATACCCAGACAAAACTATCATTCAAAAAGATACATGTGGGCTTCCCTGGTGGCGCAGTGGTTGAGAGTCCGCCTGCCAATGCAGGGGATGCGGGTTCGTGCCCTGGTCCGGGAAGATCCCACATACCGCGGAGCGGCTGGGCCCGTGAGCCATGGCCACTGAGCCTGCGCGTCCGGAGCCTGTGCTCCGCAACGGGAGAGGCCACAGCAGTAAGAGGCCCGCGTACCGCAAAAAAAAAAAAAAAAAAAGATACATGCACCCCTATGTTCATAGTCGCCCTATTCACAATAGCCAAAACATGGAAACAACCTAAATGTCCATCGACAGATGAATGGATAAAAAGACGTGGTACATATATACAATGGAACACTACTCAGACATAAAAAAAAAAAAAAAAAAAAAAAAGACATAATGCCATTTGCAGCAACATGGATGGAGCTAGAGATTATCATACTAAGTGAAGTAAGTCAGACAGAGAAAGACAAATACTATATGATATCACTCATATGTGGAATCTAAAATATGGCACAAATAAATCTATCTACAAAACAGAAACAGACTCACAGACATAGAGAACAGACTTGTGGTTGCCAAGGGGGAGGGGGTCGGGGGAAGGAAAGAGTGGGAATTTGGGATTAGCAGATGCAAACTCTGAGAGCTGCTGGTGGAGTATGAAGATTTATCAGTATGAAAAGTTAGGAAGAAACTGTACAAGCCAGGATTAAAGTTAGAAAGAGGCACACTGCTGTGTTTAAAATAGGTAACCAATAAGGACCTACTGCATAGCACAGGGAACTCTGCTCAATACTCTGTAATAACCTAAATGGGGAAAGAATTTAAAAAAGAATAGATATATGTATACATGAATCACTTTGCTGCACACCTGAAAGTAACACAACATTGTTAATCGACTATACTCCAATATGAAATAAAAATTTTAAAAAAGAGGCACCAAAGTTGGGCACAGTACAGCTAAGCAGAAAGCCATGACCCTGAACAATTCAGTATGATGAGCTGTGTTTGAAAACCATGCATCAAGTCAGCACTTAGGCTCATGTTTGAATCTCAAAGAGCATAGGAAATGTTCTTGTCTTAGCAGGAAGACCATGACTTGAAGTGTCTAGTGAGAAAGGAGGGCACTGACTGAAGTGGGCTGCTTATGTAAGCAAAGATCCAAGGAGCAAGTGGAGGGTGGAATATTGGTTCATTTCAATTCAATTCAGCAAATATACAACCAGATTCTGGAAGTAAGAGACTTGTGCAAAGATCTGAAGACATAGAGGGATAAAACAACAGGTTGGGGTCCTGGTAGAATGAGTCAGAAGATGAGGAAACAAATAGGACTGGCTTTGTTGCTGAGAAAACTACTGCTGAGCTGATGTTTCTTATTTATTCCCCTCTTAAGACTAGAACTGAATCTTGGATGTGAATATGATGGAGACCACAGACCTAACACGTTAGACAGTTTTATATTCTGATTTTCTATCTTTTCTTACATACTTTTAATATATCTTTTATTAATACTCTTGTAAAAAAAATCTTTCACCAGAATTAACACTGCTTCTTTATCCTCTTGATTTTAAAGTAGGCTTTACTGGCTGTGTGATTTTAGGCAACTTAACCTCTTCAGAGAGGTTCAGAGTATTTCATTCTACTCTTCCATTAAAACAGAAACAATAATATTTGCTTTTTAGTGTTTTGAAGAGTAAATGATATAAAATATATCCTAGTAAACAACACAAAGTTACACAAAGCACTTGCTCCTTCATGAAAGTTTTCTTCAGTTCTTCACTACTTCCTTTCTTTTTCTTTTTTTCACTCCATGAACTGAAAGATGTAGTTGCTAAGGAAAGCAATGAGCTGAAAAATCAAGTTATTCTTTTCATAGTGATATCCTATCCTGAGAAAAATCTGCAAGGAGAAGAAGAATCATTGAGCTAGGAGCCAGGGATTTTCCGTGACACTGATATAATAGTCAGTGGAGAACCACTGCCCAGCTCTGCCAGGAGAACAGGGTAAAAGAAGAAATGAAAAATCTTCACAATGGCCTAAAAGCTTCTAGTGATCTGGCCTGCTCTGTGTTCTCTCAGATTTGATTTTCTCACCTCCCTCCTTTGTTCCCTCTCCTCCAGTCACAGTGGCCTCCTCACCTCTCCCTAAACAGGAGACTCTTCTGCACCAGGGACGTTGCACTGGCTGCTGCCCCTGCTGGGCATGCTCTTCTACCTATGGCTTTGAGGATAAGGTCCTGTCCATCTTTACACCTTTGTTCAAATGTCACCTTCTCAGTGAGGCTACCCTGACACCCATATTTAATTTGCAAAATCATCCTTCCTGCTTCAGCATTCCCAATCCACTCTACTGGGTTTTATTTTTTCCCCATCTAATCTAATCATCTTCTAACATACTATGTGATTCATTATTTATTATTTATGGTCCATCTTCCTTACTGAAATGAAAGCTCTACAAAGACAGAAGCTTTTGTCTGTTTTGTTCAATACTCTATTCCAAGTTGTGGCACATGTTAAGCTCTCTTGTTGAATTAATAAAGGTATTTTTTAAGATAAATATGAGAGATTTACATTAGTAACTTAATAGAACTTATTAAGAGATCTGGCTGAATAGTTTTAATGAGAAAATAATTACAGTTTATTTTTAACATCTTTATTGGAGTGTAACTGCTTTACAGTGTTGTGTTAGTTTCTGCTGTATAACAAAGTGAATCAGCTATATGCATACGTATATCCCCATATCCCCTCCCTCTTGCGTCTCCCTCCCACCCTCCCTATCCCACCCCTCTAGGTGGTCACAAAGCACAGAGCTGATCTCCCTGTGCCATGCAGCTGCTTCCCACTAGCTATTTTACTTTTGGTAGTGTATATATGTCAATGCTACTCTCTCACTTCATCCCAGCTTACCCTTCCTCCTCCCCTTGTCCTCAAGCTTTTTGATTGGAAGACAATACTTATGAGAGAGTCCAAAACTAACTTTGAAATGAAATCAGATAAAAGTCAATTAAAGTAATTTCAAATGAGAAAATCTCTGCTAAATCTTTTAATTAAAATGGGGAACAAGAAGATGAATTTGGTGACAGATACAAATTCTTAATGCAAAGGGGCACTGGAGGCCTCTAAAAAATGGTTTTTACAATAAGGAGACACAAACAATCCAAAGTAATTGATTATAAAAATAACTAGCAGGTGTATAGGATACTAGGAATAAATATTATTTCATCCAGTAAGGGGATGGTGATGATCAGAACATCAGAGGGAGGGGCTGAAGTGCTTATTTTTGACTCTGGTCAAAGAAAGAGTTGATAACAACAATAGTGCAGAATCAGGATACGATTTGGAAAAAAGAGATAAAATTCAGAAAATCTATAAATAGGTCTACATGTCTAACCTGCAATTCATGCTCAGATGAGAGTAGTGATGACGGTGATAAAACACACACCCCGCCCCCCCAAAAAAAAAACGGTTATGGTAAAACTTATAGGCCTTCTTGTTTGAACTAAGTTTTGTGAAAGACAAGTTTTCAAGTCATATGTATAAATTATATATATACAATTTCCTTGTATATATATAAATCTTATCTAGAAAGTTAATCTGACTTTCCAAACTCTGCAAACACATTTTTGAAAAGCATTTTAAATTCACTGCCACATTTTCCAAAACATTATCAAATAGACCATTAACAGCTATAATTATTATGAAAAGCCACAAAATGTAAATAAGAATTCTTTCCAATATTCACAAACATCTGTTTTGATTTAGCTTTAGTAGCCAAGTTGTTTGGTATTTAAATATGAGTCTTAATCCATTCCTCCCAATATAGGGATGTGTGTGTGTGTGTGTGTGTATTTGCTTTTATAAAGAAATGAGCATGGAAAATAAAGTGAAAGATCAAGAGCAAGTAAGAAGTGGTTTAATTTTGTCATTATTAGTCTTTTTACTTTTTTTTTCTTCTAATAAGTATTGAGGCTCAGAAAACAAGAAAGTTGTGGGATTTTGTTCTCACATGGATTAGTGACTTCAGCAATTTAATGAAGATAAGCCCCAGGAAAACATTCTTATTAACAAGACAATATAAGTCAGGAAGGTCAATTTTACATGATGAATTTTCTGTGGTATGTATCCTACAGCCTCTCTCCTCATTTTTTAAAGCAACATTATGACATGTTTTGTAGAATAAAATAGAGAGAACTCAACTCTGAGTACTGCCCTTCAAGGAGCTCCCTCTACTCAAGAGTGGAAAATGGTTATCGCTGCATGATTATGTGATGGTGGAATCCGGCTCTTCTGATTAGCACTTAGGGCGAGGAGCACTCACTCTGATATCTCAAATCACACTTTCCCAACCCATGTGGGATCACTTTTTTTTTTTTAACGGTACGCGGGCCTCTCACTGCTGTGGCCCCTCCCGTTGCGGAGCACAGGCTCCGGACGCGCAGGCTCAGCGGCCATGGCTCACGGGCCCAGCCGCTCCGCGGCATGTGGGATCCTCCCGGACCGGGGCACGAACCCGCATCCCCTGCATTGGCAGGCGGACTCTCAACCACTGCGCCACCAGGGAAGCCCTGGGATCACTTTAAAAAAAAAAAAAAAAAAGCAGAGAGAATGTACTGAGACGTATTTTAAAACAAAGTTAACAGAAGTATCGCTAACTAGAGGTAATTCTTTTGGTAAAAGCAATGCAAGCGGAAAGAGACAATTTCTTCAGTATGGACTATAGAAACAAGAGTTCCCTTTTTCTTCCTACAAATTTCATTGAAAAAGCATATTGTTTTTCTCTTGGCTCCCTACCAGTGGAGCAGGCAAAATTAGACTTGCCTAAAATAATGGGTACTGTTATATTCTGCTACAGGAAAAGATACAAGACTTACATATTATTTTCATATATGGCATCTCCTGAAGACCAGTGATTTACTAGCACATAACCATTACACAAAACTGGTGTAAAACTGTTGGGATTTAACTTTAAGGTGGTTTAAAGTTTTGGAGCAGTACTTCTGTGAAAACTTGACATCTGTTCCCATTCACAGATGAACAAAGGGAAAAGGGGTGAATCAATAAGCTTGATCACTCATTAGAATTTTATTTACACTTTTATTGGGAAGATATTAATTGATTTAAATTGAAGCCTCCTGTTTTCATGCGACTTTATTACCAATGATAAAGTATTCACATTTCACAAGCATGTATGAATTAAAGATATCTGGATTTTATATCAGGGACCTAGGCTCTGCCAATGTGTTTAATTTTATACTCATCAATTACTGCCTTTAATTAATTAGTGCCAAATTATTGAGTGCCTTTTTTTTTTCTTTTTTTTGCCAGCTTCCATGTTATACACTGGAAATATAAAGCATAATAAAACTGCATACCTAATTAATATGCTGTTGTTTTTCTATAAATGCATATATTGTTTTGTTTTTAGCCTAATATTTGGTAATTTTGGAGAGGCATGAGAAGGGGACATTTAATGCAACATTCTTCCATCAAAAAGTAAAAATGGGGCTTCCCTGGTGGCGCAGTGGCTGAGAGTCCGCCTGCCGATGCAGGGGACACGGGTTCGTGCCCCGGTCCGGGAAGATCCCACAGGCAGCGGAGCAGCTGGGCCCGTGAGCCATGGCTGCTGCTGAGCCTGCGCGTCTGGAGCCTGTGCTCCACAACGGGAGAGGCCACAACAGTGAGAGGCCCGCGTACCGCAAAAAAAAAAAAAAGTTAAAATGTAAGTATCAATTGCATAAGACTGCATTTCATAGTTAATATTAAAGGTACTGGCATTGGCACTGGTAAAACGCAGTGTCTGCTGCTAGTTTGCTTCAAAGCTCTATGAGGACACAGTACCTTTGGAAGAAATCGTTTACTTTTCTGACGCTTTGGAAAGATTTGTCAATTTTCTATTACTAAAATATGAATTTATATGATGAATACATAAACACTCAAGAATGATGAATTTTCTCTTTATCCCTATTGTACCAGAAAGCACAGGGCAAATCAGAGACTGCAGCATTGCACAAAATGTGTTTTGGGGGGTGGGTAGGAGATCACAAAACAACTGCCATCAATGAAAATTCATTTTATAAGAAGCTTTCTTAATAGGACTATATAAAAAATATTTTTCATTTTTTGATAAGCTTGGGAAATACTGGATTAAACAGAAGGAACATATTTCTATATTCCTGAATTTCCTAGAGGCTTTTATATGCTAACATGCATTGTGAAGACAGGTGGGCTCAGCTTTTCTCAAGCCAATTTGGTCACAGGACAGCGCTTTTTTTTTTTTTTCCTCTACAGATCATCTACTGGAATTATTCTTCCAAAGAAAACACTTTGGGAAAGCTGCACAGTGTGCTGATTAGCTTCAGCGATTAGACTGAGATTTAAAAGGCAAGTGTATCTTCATTTTAATACTGAAACATCTGATATATCGGCTGCTGTTTGGAAGGAAAAACACTGTCTTTGTAGAAAATGATAAGAATCAGTGAGGGTTCTGAGGGTGGTGTTGCTCAGATTGTATTTGCGGGAACAGTTTGCAGATGTGCATTTTAGCATTTGAGAGGCAATGTTCCTCCAGTGAACTTGAATTATATATATTAACCAAATGAATAGGAACACTTCCTTAGGAATTTGGGTCTATTTTCTAACTGCAGTTTACCCTATTCCAAATATTCTCTCATTCACCACAATGCCTCCAGTTTGTTAAAATTGTAAATGTCACTTGCCCAGATTGAGTGGAAGTTAATAAAGTAGTTGTGATGTATTATTTATATTCCAGATTCACATCACCCTTTTGGCTGAAGAGCTCAAGGCTCTAAGAACTTTTCAATAAAGGAAAAATAAAAGAAGTTAGCATGAGAGTGGAGAATCTAGGATAAAGAGAGTACAAATAAGGGACCTAGGAAAAGTTAAATACTGACAAATTATTCAGAGCTTATTTATTAAAATGGTAGAGTATGAAAACAATAGTAATGTAATAACATACCAAAATAAAGTGGCATAGAATTAGATGTCTTTTTTTTTTTTTTTTTTGCAGTACGCGGGCCTCTCACTGTTGTGGCCTGTCCCGTTGTGGAGCACAGGCTCCGGACGCGCAGGCTCAGTGGCCATGGCTCATGGGCCCAGCGGCTCCGTGGCATGTGGGATCTTCCTGGACCGGGGCACAAACCCGTGTCCCCTGCATTGGCAGGCAGACTCTCAACCACTGCGCCACCAGGGAAGCCCTAGATGTCTTTTCTAATTGTATGTATAGTATCTATTTCAAAAGAAGAGGACGTGTCAATGCAGCCTCTTACAAACAAGAAACTTGAGGTGTCATCTGCTCCCTACCCTCAACAGCCCCCATCATGGACAACTTATTTATTCATTTCCAACCACTGTGTTGAAACTCCCCAAATTGGAAAATATTGAATCTCTCAACATTACTAATATCCAGACAATCTGGTCAATTTTAATGCTTTTCATATTTTTATGAGATTCTCATAAATGATCCTAGGCTTTCTCACATTATTGAGACAATCAATTCACTACTGCAGTCTGGGAAGAGGAGAGTGTTGAATTCCAAACATTATTTAGGACACTAAGGATGGGACAGAGTACAGAATAAACAGGGGGAAGCATTTGATTTTCCTCTCAAGTTCAAAATTTTGTTAAAAAAAAAAAAAAAACAGAACACAACTGGCAATTAGTAGCTAAAAAAGTAAGAGACACAAAATGGTTTATTTATAGAATTGGAGCTCTGATTCCAGATGACCTCCATTCCAGTTATTTCTCTATCTTTTCCTAGCAGGGTGACTTTGGGCGAGTTATATTTAACCACTTAACCAAACTTCAATGTCCTTACCTGTAAAAAGGATATAAATAATAGCATCTACCTCACAGAATTAGAATATTCTAACTTATTTTACATAAAATGTTGGAAATACTGCCTAGCATACAGCAATAGCTCAATAAATAATTATCATTATTTTGCTTTTATAAGCAACTTTTCTCCTGCTGTCTTGCCATCATTATCTTTGATAAGTTTAAATACCTCCTCTTCATGGAAACCTCTTTGGTCACCTAAAGTGGTTCTTCCCTCCACTTGGGAATTATAGTCATTTTCCCAAGCCTCTACCCTCAGCATCTTTAAGTTCAATCTACATTCTTTCTACCTGAGAATCTTTTTTACTCCTTTAGTTATATATTGGTAACTCCCAAATTTTCTTCACTAGATGTGGCCTATTTCTTCATTTTCAGTTACCAGTTACCTTGGCAGTTTCAGGTAGATGCCACATCAGCACCTCTAACTGAGCATGAATTTTCCCATTTCTTGATTCTCTGATTCATCCATTACAATGCTGCCAGATTTAGTATTCATCTTCCAATACAGACTTCAAACTGAACCTCATTTACAAAGCCTTGTAAGTGCTCCAGTTAAATTTTATCAGTACTCCACTCTTCATTTTTATCTCATTCTTATTTGTGGTTATTTTTACCTTTATACCAATTTTTAACCCAGTACTAACTGTAAGCTGTTGAGGGCTCAAAAATATCACTATAATTTTCAAAGTACTTAAAAAAATGACAGGGTGAACAAAAAGTCTGATATTTAATGAACAGTTGCTAAATTGGATGGTTAATGTAAAGGGAATCATTACCTCTTAAATGGGAAATGAGATGGAGTGATTACATGATTGGTACAAAAACATATAGGAACATTGTACAATTACAGACATTGGAGTAAAAAACAAGATTCTAATGACTATGATAACAGAAAAAATGAATATTTATATATACCTTTTAATATTTAATGTATATACATATAATTAAATATATAAAATGTTAGCCTACAAGATTACTTATGTAAATACATGATTTAAATTGTGTAATATATAAAATATATTTTTGCTTGGTATTTCAGATATGCCATTACCTGTGCTATTTTTGTGATGATAGTATTAGAGGGCGACAACTGAAGATGATTCACCCTAGAATAATATTATGCGCTCAAGGGCATTTGAGAAAAATTACCTTTAAATTGTTGCATATGAATCAAAGGGCTAGGAAGGACTGAGAAAGTCATCTACTTTAAACCCCTGCCTCAGGGTTTAAAGTTTTACATTCTATTGAAATGATCAATTAATATTCAGAGAAAGAGAATATCCATAAAATTCCTGAGCACGTGTTTCATGACCTCCCTACATTATTATTGTTTCAATATTTTCATCATTCTCAATGTAAAAGATCAGAATTATCAGGTGCATTGACCAAAGTCAATTAGATTAAATATCTCATTAAAAAAAAAAAAGAAAATACTACCTTCTGTTTGAAATTACATTAAAAATTCTTATTAGCTATTTTCTATTATTACATATAATATTACATATTATAGTATTAGATTTTTTCTACTTTTTATATATTTGTTGAAAACATTTTGATGAATTTTAAGTCCAAAACAGGATCTGGGTTTTGAGATTTCAAGACCTTGTCAAATTATGTATATATATTATATATATATTTAGAAAAATCATTTTTCTTCTTTTGTATACTTTAATTCAGAGATTATGAAGATGTAAGCAATACATTTGGCTTTAAATATCGATTCACATTAAATTACCATTCAAAATGCACTTTTTCTTTCTCAGATTCAGCAGCAACATTGGAGAAAATCTTAATGTCTTCAATAATCAGTAATTGGCAAATGGCTTTGTAATTGGAACAGAGTACAGTTTCTAGAAAAGGTACATTTCCTGCCTGAGCCGCTCAGAACTGTTCAAGTTGTGAAGTCATCTACGGTTGCCTCTAGGACATAGTTTGAACGGAATCAGGAAAGTCCTCCTAGACTATAGTTTCCACAGGAGATTAATTTACAACAAGCAATCTCCATTGTAATCAGTCCTTTGGGTTAATGCCTTCTAGT
This sequence comes from Orcinus orca, assembly GCF_937001465.1. NCBI lineage: Eukaryota > Metazoa > Chordata > Mammalia > Artiodactyla > Delphinidae > Orcinus > Orcinus orca. The sequence continues at coordinate 150,849,938 of NC_064559.1, read as the reverse complement.
ATCTGGAATAAGAGGAGAACTAAATATTTGCTGAAGAATCTAATGCATTTTTAGACATGCAGAAGGAGAAAAAATATGGATATCTACATGCCTCTTTCACAATTAAGAAATGCACAATTCTGCAATTCTACCCCAACCAAACTAAAACTGCCAAGCAGTATTTAACATTATGAATGCACAGTTTGGATGGGCTCTGTTAAGAGGTCGGAGAGGAAAACTTGAGGATACAATGCAGCAAAGTTGGATGCTTCCTAAAATTGTTCTCTAATATCTGGATGAGAAGAAATCAGAAACTATTCATGCATGTTTCAAGCAAAAAAAAAAAAAAAAAAGTGAAAAACCCAGTCTTTCAGCTATAATAAACTCCAAGCAAAAGTAGAGATGTAACCTGAATTCAAAATAAACCCTTTTGATTTTTCAACTTAAAAAAGGAAATGAAACAGTCTCAACCATATTATACCCCAAAATGTCTGTTAAAATGTGACCTTTTACTCAACTAGTTTTTCAATACTTCTAGAATTACAAATTCTGGTCTTGATTTTTCTATATATTTCATATTCAAACACTTCTGGGATGGAGATAAGAAAATAACCTTTGTTTTTGGAGAGGAATGCTAATGCTGGCCAAAGGCGTAGACCTCAGTTTGTTCCATCCTTTAAGATGTTGATAAAGGTGTAGAAATATTATTGTTACAGCAACAAATAAAGAAAGGAAGAAAGTAATGAAGTAGATAGGAGAACCCTCACACTATGCAAGTTGGTCATTTATCTTGCCATTGGTCTTAAGAATTTTTCAGTATAAACATGACAAACAAAATGGAGAGTAAAACATATACTTTTTCACTCTTTCTTCCTTCAGGCAAAGAAAGGCAAAAAAGGGAGCTAATTTTTTAAGAGCTATTTATTAAGAAGGTAAAAGTTAGATTCAGTAGCTGACTCTTCCTCCATAGGCAATACCCCCTCCTTCTTTCTTTATGGGATCTCTCTGACTCAGGTTTACAGGCTATATGGCTGGCAAGGTTTATAGTCCCTTTAGGCAACCATCCCCTGCATAGAGTCAGCGCTTGCTACTTACATCGGGTGACTTCCCATCCATCTGTATAGCTATGGAAGGAGCAGGCCATGCTGGAAAAAATAAAGTTTTATCATCCACCTTCCCATTCCTTTCTGGGTTACTATTATCTCATCTCTTTGCCCCTGATGTGGACCTCTAAAACACCTGCTGACTTCACTTGCTCTCTATGCAAAGCCTTTTATGAATCTCAGGGTTTTTGGGGTTTTTTCAGTTACTGAGATTACACAGAATTACATGACATGAGCTCCCTGCTTTCCTTATTTAATTTAAATTATTACCTCTCTATTTATTATTAGAGACTAAAGAGAGCCCGGGGACAACTTAACAAAATAATAGTACAAAAACAAAACCCTCTTAAATCATTCTCACTCTTTTCAAAAAGCTGGCTATTTCCCTCATATTCTACCTTTGTGCAATTGCACTTTTGTTCCAATGAATTGTAGGAGTATCTCAAATAAAAGTTTACTTTTCTTTCATAACCTCCACAAAATCAGGAAATTGATTCATTCATTCAATAAAAAATTTACTGGGCATATATTAAGACCTAGGTGACAGAAGTATAATAGTGAACCAAAAGGATAAAGACCATTGCCTTCATACAGGTCTTTCTGCTTCCATATCCCTATAGACTAAATCATCATAAAGCACAATTCAACTTATGTTGTTTCATTGTTCAAAAATATTTAATGGCTTTCAATTTTTACCAAATAAAAAATGAAATCTAAAATCCCTACCATTTGCCACAAGTATCCTCATGCTGTTCCCCAAACAATCCTTTTGTATTACCACTTCATGACATTCCACTCCAGACATTTCCTCCTCTCCCATGATTTCTACTATGGGGAGACTATTACCAACTTCAGATATTTCATGATGACAGATTAAATTTGTCCCTTCTAAATATGGTTTATTTCATCTATGATTTCCCTTGAATTGGATTCATTATTTCTCTTAGGGAATTTACATCATTCATTTCTATAATATAGCTATTTATATCCTTATCTTCCTAATACATAAACTTTCAGACAGTCAATATAGTTTGTTCAGTTTATTCAACCATTCTTTGCATTTGGGCCTCTAATAGAGCATGAAATATACATCTTAATAAATTGTGAATGACTTACTCCATCTTTGCTATGTAATATGTGTATTATTCTTTAGATTTGCTTCTTTACACTATATATATAGATTTTAGATATAGAGATTAATGTAAGTATGATTTAAGAGAGTAATATATAGAAGTAATGGAATTACAAAACTAGTCCACATAAAAAATGTGAAACCTAATTTCCTTCGTGAATAACCCACATCCCAGGAACAAGGTTGGGACCTAAGGAAACAAAATGAGCTTATTCATGCAACAAAGATGTTTCCTGGGACCATAATGGAAGAGCTTGTCTGCCGTACAGAGGAAAATAAAATAAATGCTTGAGAGACTGACACTTAAGATTTAATAAAGATTTAATTTATAAGATATATCATTCAACATTATCCCCAGCAAATCTCAGGGGACCACAACTTTGGTTTCTTTTGGAACCAGGAGACAGGTACATTTTATTATTATCCTTCATTACCTTCGTAAAAAGTGATGGGTATATTTTAAATAATAAGTCTGCAGTCAAGTTAAGCCACCGGACATTTCAGAACTGACAAGTGAAATTTTATTTTCAGGAATTATTTTGTAAGACCACTCTTTTACTTCAGCATGACTCAGTGTACTGATTTACTATGTCCCAGTTAGGCATTGAACCACATGATTTCATTTTTTACTAAATTTCAGTATATTCACTACTTCTCTAAGGAGAAGATGCCAGAAATCTTGGGTTGATCCGTTAGTTCTCCATGTGGGTCCCTTTTGGGCTGGAGGTTCAGCAATTATAGTTGCAGAACATGGTACAAAATTACACTGACATGAGGGGTCAAAAAAAAATTTAAAACCTTTCTAACAATATGGTGCTCTGTGCATCTATAAGCATTGCAAAAATAATAGCAATGACAGTGAATATCATCACATTTGTGTTCATCATCTTTTGCTACTACTCATCAGTCTGTTTTTAAGTCATGTGACAGTTACTTCCTCATATCACCCCAACTCTCCCATTCCTTCCTATTTCAAAAGTAAATAATCTGGGCTTTAGTTCTTCCAGGTTTATCTTCCTGGGAAAACTCCTTCATCTCTCCAAATATTGATTCATTCTTCCTATAAGTATTTGCCGTATACATACCATATACCTTGCTTCTTAAGTTAGGAGCTATGGAGGATCAAAAATATGTAATGCAGAATTATATTTCTTCAGGAGAGTAAGATGTAGTTGAATGTACTTACAAAATAACTTTTACAGAGATTCAGATAATACATGTAAACTGGGCAATTGCAGTTACCTGGTTTAATCACTAAGATTTTGATTTGGATAGTTTATAATTCAGCTTTCATTGATTTCTTAGGCTTGAGAACAATTTCCACCAAAATTTTCATAACCAGATCAGCCCTTTTGTTAACAAAGAATCTCAATTTTACCTAATGCTTAATATGTTGAATACGAAAATGTTTCAGTATAGTTATTATTAAAAATAATGTCACCTATTTTCAAAATGAAACCTTATTTATAGACTCCCTTTAAACGGTACTCTACTATTCTCTCAGGCACTCTACTCAGGCCCTAACGACCTGAAACATCATCTTCAATGGGTCAGATCTTCCCCAGGTGTTGGTGTCCTTGCAGATCAGCCTGCAGCTGCGGAGCTCTGTTGCCTTTCTGAGCATCTTTCTTCCCTAATGCTGGGTATAATGCTTGAGTTTCTCATTTAGCTAATTGGCACTTAGGTCTTATGAATTCAATTGTCCTTCTTCAGTCAGATAATTGAAGCAGTAGACTCTACTCAGCTCCTCTTCACTCAATCATCTTCTCTACACTGAAAATTGCTTACAAAATAACTCTATCTTTTCTGTCAAGAATTGGAAATATGATCTGCCTTGCAATTATTTAGCCCTCCCCTCTGGTTAATTCTGCTATCCTTTTCCACTGGTGGCTTAGATGACTTTAGAGTTAATTATCAAAGAAGTGATGCTGATGTAGTTCTATATCTGGGGAGCCAAAGTTGTCAACCAAGCCTGGGCAGATGACATTTGGATGTTATTATTATTAGTTTAAGCCTCAGATATTAACATAAAGAATAAGAGCATGGATTGTATAGTTATAAACCTTAGGTTGCAAGTCCTAACTCTGTTCTTCAGACTTGATTTACCCTTTATAAATTAGGGATGATGATAGAATGTTTATAATAGTTAAATGAGATAAGGATATAAAGTGTTTGGCAAGTGTACTATATAGTAAGTGCTCCATAAATATTAGCAATAGTGGGCCATGTAGGTTTAAAACATATAAGTCAACATCAACACCGTATATTCCTATCCATGACATACAGTTTTAGTTAGTGCAATATCTGCTCATCTTTCACCTCCATTTTTTAAAACAGGAATCAGAAAACTTTTTCTATAAAGAACCATAGAGTAATTATTTTACATTTCGTGGGACATACTGTCTCTGTTGCAGTCACTCAGTTGTGTTGTTATAGTCAATCAATTGTGTTGTTATAAACAATATGTTCCAATGAAACTTTATTTACAAAAAGAGTCAGTATGTTGGATTTAGCCAGCAAGCTAAGCTGTATGTAATTTGTGGGTCGCTATGACTGAATGTTTGTGTCCCCCAGAAATTCAAATGTTAAAGCTTAATCCCCAATGTGATGGTATTTGCAAGTACGGCCTTTGGGTGATGAAAGTGGAGCTCTCAAAAGTGGGATTACTGCCTTCACAAAAGAGATACCATACAAAACCAAAAACACAACCCATGATACAAATAATTGATAAGCTAGACTTCATTAAAATTAAAAATGTCGGTGCTGCGGAGCGGCTAGGCCCGTGAGGCATGGCCTCTGAGCCTGCGCATCCGGAGTCTGTACTCCGCAACGGGAGAGGCCACAACAGTGAGAGGCCCGCGTACCGCAAAAAAAAAAAAAAAATTAAAAATATCGGGCTTCCCTGGTGGCTCAGTGGTTGAGAATCTGCCTGCTGATGTAGGGGACACGAGTTCGAGCCCTGGTCTGGGAAGATCCCACATGCCGCGGAGCAACTAGGCCCTTGAGCCACAACTACTGAGCCTGCGCATCTGGAGCTTGTGCTCCGCAACAAGAGAGGCCACAACAGTGAGAGGCCCACTCATCGCGATGAAGAGTGGCCCCCACTCGCCGCAACTAGAGAAAGCCCTCGCACAGAAACGAAGACCCAACACAGCCAAAAATAAATTAATTAATTAAAAAAATAAATTAAAAATGTCTGCTTTACAAAAGACAATGTCATGAGAATCAGAACACAAGTCACAAGTTGGGAGAAAATATTTGCAAAAGAAAAACCTAATAAAGGACTGTTATTGAAAATATATAAAGAACTCTTAAAATTCAATAATAAAAAGAAAACAAACAACCCAACTAAAAAATAGGCCAAACACCTGCACAGACATTTCACCAAAGAAGATATACAGATGGTAAATAAGCGTAGGAAAAGATGTCCCACATATACTATAAAGAAAATACAAGTTAAAACAGCAATGAAATACCACTATACACCTATTAGAATGTCCAATATCTGGAATATTGACACCACCAAATGCTGGATGTAGAGCAACAGGAACTCTCATACATTGTTGATGGGAATGCAAAACGGTACAACCACTTTGGAAAACAGTTTGGCACTTTCTTACAAAACTAAAACTACTCTTAACAATATGATACAGCTAATTGTGCCCCTTGGTATTTACCCAAAGGAGATGAAAACTTATGTCTACAGAAAAACCTGCATATGGATGTTTATAACAGCTTTATTCATAATTGCCAAAACTTAGAAGCAACCAAGATGTTCCTCTCTAGGAGAATAAATAAATAAACTGTAATATACCAAACAATGAAATATTATTCAGTGCTAAAAAGAAATGAGCTATCAAGTCATGAAAAGACATGGAGGAATCTTAAATACATATTACTATGTGAAGAAGCCAATCTGGAAAGGCTACATAGTATGATTTCAACTACAAGAAATGCTGGAAAAGGCAAAACTATGGAGATAGTGATTGCCAAGGATGGAGGCAGGGTGGATGAATGAATTCAGAGAACACAGAGAATTTTCAGAGCAGTGGAATACATTGGTATTACATTGATAACTATATATCATTATGCATTTGTCTAGTTCCATAGAATGTACAACACCAAGACTGAACCCTAAGGTAAACTATGGAGTTTGCGTGGTTATGATGTCAATGTAGGTTTACACTTGGTAACAAATGTACCACTCTGGCAGATGATGAGGTATATGGGTAAATATCTCTGTATCTTCCTCTCAGTTTTGCTGTGAAACTAATAGTGCTCTAAAAAAAAAATTCTTAAAAAAAGAGACCCCAGAGAGCTCTTTCACTCTCTTTCCTGCCATGTAGGGACATAGCAAAAAGACAACAGTCATGAACCACTGGCTCTCAACTAGATACAGAATCTGCCTGTGCCTTGATCTGGGACTCCCTACCTTCCCAAACTATAAGAAATAAATGTTTATTGTTTAAGGAACCCAGTCTATGGTATTTTTATTATAGCAACCGGGGTGGACTAAGACACTGACCCTCTTCTAAATCATTGGAAGATTTTCACAAAAGTCTCCAATCCACATATCTCCAAAATAATGTTCCTATATCCAACTAGTAAAATGACAAATGCCTGTCTATGATAAAGTTTTATTAGAGAAATGAGAACATGTAATATATTTCTTCAAAAGATAAGATTAAGTTAAAGAGATTTAATTTATTCTGGCTGTCCTTTTTTGCATTAAAACATTTAAATAAATTTGTTTAATCACATAAAAAGATGACTCTATCTACCAACACCACCACTGTTGGCCAAACAACAGAAGTTGCATGGACAACAGAAGTAGTGCACAATTATTTTAATTTCTAAAGGAAAAAACACTTCATTATTAGATTGCAGAATTACATTACTAAATTTTCTAGGAATTTTAAGGATTTTCAGTACAACCCTTAACCTATGTATGGATTGCCACTCTAGCACACCTCATATATTCCAAATAAGTGAGATGTCCTCTTTGAACACTTCTAATCTCACTACCTCAATGAAGGCTTGGTTTATTTTTCCAGCTATTAATAGAGAACACTCTCTTTTACATAAAAATAACTTCTAGAATATAGATGGCCTTTTGTCCACCCTCCAGGATCACACATAAACAATGAAAGTCTTGTCCATATAATATCCTTTTGATATTTGAAAACTGTTCTTATCCACAAAATAAAATAGAAAAAAACAAAACAAAAAACCCCTTGCCTTCCACTTACTAAGATAAATTTTTTCCCAGTTCCTTTTTTTCTTTCAATCTCCAACACCTATTTCTTATCCTCACTGTTAGCTGATGATTTTCCTTTGTAATTTTATTGATAAAATACAAGAAATCATAAAAGAAATACCACAGGCTCTGATCATAACATATACATACTTATCAGCATTTGTATCTCTATAATCATTACACTGAAAATTTTAACATTTCATTAAAGATGATAAATTAAGATTGCTATTAAAGAAGAAATATATAATGTTCATGGATAGATGAGTTAATCTTGAAAACATGCCAATTCTCCCTATTTAATCCACAAATTCCTGTGGTTTCGTTGCTGTTGTTTTTGTTTGAAGAACTTTTCAAAACTTTCACATATACTTACATGAACAAATAAAAGTCAAAAAGGAACTAAGTCATCTTGAAAAAAATACAGGGGGTAATTGTCATACTATAGTCAGGAGTGCTATAAAGCCATTTTGATAAAAAGTATGGCTAAAGTACAAGGACAGACAATTATACTTTTATGAAAGAGCATCATCTGCTCAGAATAAAGTATCACCCCAGAGATCAACAGAGAAAGAATAAATTGTTACATGATGCCAGGGAAGCTGTCTCACCATATAGAAAAAATTATTGTTGGGTACCTCACCTTATGCTATGTACAAAGGTCGTGATGGATTAAATGCCTTAATATGACATATAAAAATGTGATGCTTAAAAGGTATAGATAAGTATATTTACGACCTAAGAACAACAGCAACAACAAAAACTATAAGGTAAGAAATTAATAGTTTAGCCATATCAAAATTAAGGACTTCTGTTCAACAAAAGAAAATTTAAGCAAAATTAAGATACACATGACAGACTGGGAGGATTATTTAAAATGTCTATGATAAACAAGGAATTTTCAACAAAAGAAAGTTTAAGCAAAATTAATGCAGACTGGGAAAAATTGGAATCAATATCAATAATATACAAAGAATATCATTAAATCATCAATTAAAAGCACTAAAATTTAAAAGAGAGAAATAGTCAAATGTATCAAAAGAAAATCCTCAAAATAGGAAATCTGAATAATTAATGTTATGTATAAATAGATGCTAAAATTCACCCCTAATCAGATAAATTCAAATAAAATAAATGAGATACCATCTTATATCTGTGAAACTGGCAAAAATTACAAAGTTGTTTAACATGAAGTTTTGGCAAGGATGTTTGGGAATGGATATTTTTAAGTATTGACATTTACATAAATTTAAAACGCCCAAATAATTCTATACACTTTATAAGGATATATTCACATTCATGAATCTATAGTAAACACATTAGAATGAGTAGGATAAGGCAGGAGAGGGAAAGGGGATGAGAATAAAGGGTATAAAATAAAAGTAAAATAAAGGAGGCTTCGTGTGGACCAATGACAGTATGCTGTGAACTGAAGAACAATATCATCTCAGTGTTGTGTACTGGGGTTTTAAAAATTAAATAAATAGCAGAATGGAATTGAAGTACATTTAAATTAAACTTTAAATATTCCAATAATATTCAATTATAAAATGGGAAATTAAGTTTTTAAAAATAAAGCATGTACCAACAATTTGCAGGAAAATAAGTCTGAACTATTCTTAACCAGTAAGAAACAGATTTATTTTGAATTCTAGAAAAACATTTTATAGGACAAATGTATTCCATTAAAACCTAATATCAAGAGTAGCTTGAGATTAAAAGAACACTACTTTAAATATATTTTAGTTTCTGAATTGACTCAGTCACCTGTGAGCCCAACCCTAGTCATTTGAAAGTAAATATTGCTAATAGAGTACTTGCAAGAGATATTTTGGCACATCCAAACTCAGATGAATCCTTAATTTCAAGCAGTGAATGATTTTAGAGACCAGGGAGGGGATGGAACAGAGAATTAATGAAGAAGCTGGGCATGGGGAGATATGAAAATATTTGAGTTGACTAAAAGGGGCAAATGAACAAGAAGGCTGGCTTCTAGGATTCAAGATTTATAATAATTAAGAAAAAAGTGATGTCTATGAGGCAAGAAACAGTGTACTAAAAATAGTTTTACCTTGGCTTACAGAGTTGAAGTTCAAACTGAGGAAAACAGGAACACAACAAGGAAACTGCTGTACCATGATTGCTGTTGGTCATGTATTTGCCTGAAATTTAGCATAGTACCTTTGTGGCAGGCTTTACAAAAATATTTAGTTAATGAATACAGAAAGTAATTAAATTCATTGTTTAGGACTACAGGAGTAAAGAGTTAAAGCTTACCTGGAGGAAGTAGTGGAATTTCTAACAGAAGATAGCAAACCTGAGCAGACTGCTTCAGTAAATCTGAAATACTCTTTTGTCCAAGATTACCTGGTTATACCTGAAAGCTATTAAGATATATTAAATATCTTATAATTTATATTTTTTATGCAAAGAAGTGCCAATTATCTTTAACTGCTCATTATCTAAATCCTGAAATGACGACCATATGAGAAAAAAAATTTCCTGTTAATTCTCCAGGGAAGTTAACTTCTAAATTCACAGATAAATCAATTTTCTCTGTTCTACCAATTCTGTCACAACATGCACACAATATCACTTTACCTGAAATGTAAATATCTATCTCTCTATATATTTACATATACTTATGTATTTGTATATTTCCTAAATTTCCAAAATGAAATACATGGATATTTTCTGCAGTTCCATACTCCTTTTTTTTTTTTTTTTTTTTTGTGGTACGCGGGGCTCTCACTGTTGTGGCCTCTCCCATTGTGGAGCACAGGCTCTGGACGCGCAGGCTCAGTGGTCATGGCTCACAGGCCTAGCTGCTCCGCGGCATGTGGGATCTTCCCGGACCGGGGCACGAACCAGTGTCCCCTGCATCGGCAGGCAGACTCTCAACCACTGCGCCACCAGGGAAGCCCTCCATTCCCCTTTTAATTGTATGGCAGATTCCCTCTCTAAACTGCCTTTGAATCTGCCTGGGTATTAGCCATTAAAAATGGAATATCGGTTGTCTCGATTATGTAAAAAGCTTATCTGATTCTAAGGGTCACTGAAGTTTCCAACCCTCTTCTGAAATAAAGGATATAGCTAGTGTAAATGATTTGGCTGCATTACTGGCTTTCAAATGACAATTAAATTGAGTGTAGGAGGGAGGCTATCTTCCTTAAGACTATTTCCTCTAGTGAGTAGTAAAATACATCAGCTTTTTACCATATAAAGGGGCAACTGACTTAATGACAAATAGACACACTTGAAGAGAGCTATTCTGATGTTAGGCATATAAACCTCACTTATAAAAAAAAAATTGAAGTATTTTCTCTATAGATATTTACCAGAAGGGTTCAGACATCTTAGATAGGCAGATCAGTCAGTCAATGTTCTTCCATTAAATCCAGCTCAGTATCGTGCATAGAATCAATATTAAAACACATATAAATATGTGTTGAAATCACTTACTGTCATTACTGAGTGAAAACAGAGGCCTGGGGAAAATTTCTTTCATTGTCTTTATGTAATAATAGAAACCATTTAATACAAGAGGTGGGATGAATTGATTTCTCACTTTTACAATGTTATTTTTAATTCTTTTCCATTCACATCCCACCCTTCACCCTGAATTTTTACATTAAAGTGTTATTTAGAAAATCTAGGTTACAAAGTTTTAGGGAAAAAATAGAGAGAGTTGGGGAAATTAAAACTACTTCCTAGCATTCAAGTCCTTTCAAATACAATTTTATGGGAAGCAATAAGTCTGCCAATATCTTACTTATATCCATTTAAGACTTCTGATTTTAGAAATGCTTTCATGTTGATTATTTCATCTTATTGAAAAAATCCAGTTGGGCAAATTTAACTTTCGTATTCTGATATAAGAAGATTAAATTCTAAAGAGGTTAAGCAGCTTACTCAGTGAGTAAGGCACAATAGCAGAGCTTTGAGAGAAAATAGTTCTTTTGACTCCCAGTCCAGTGCTCTTTTTGTTTTTCTTACCTCACCTTACAGAATTTCCAACAGTATATAATTAACTTTTTAAGGAGAGTGCTTCTCTCCAATGTTAGTGTTAAAGTTTCTTGATAATTGTTTATGTTAGTTTACAGTATAGTTCCCTATGGGCAAATGTGAAGCTCATTCTTGATGAAAAATGCAAGTAGATCAGCACTAAATCATTGAGGAAATATATGTATCAATACCCTTACTCTTTATTTTTGCGGTACGCGGGTCTCTCACTGTCGTGGCCTCTTCCCATTGCGGAGCACAGGCTCCGGACGCGCAGGCTCAGCGGCCATGGCTCACGGGCCCAGCCGCTCCGCGGCATGTGGGATCTTCCCGGATCGGGGCACAAACCCGCGTCACCTGTATCGGCAGGCAGACTCTCAACCACTGCACCACCAGGGAAGCCCTACTCTTACTCTTTTAATTAAAAGTTAGACTGCTACCTTTTGGTATATTTAAAAAAAAACTGTCAGTCTCCATATAAAGGGAGAAATGTGATATATTGAGACCTTATCAATGATGTATGATATCTATATCCTGGAAAAAAGAGATGGAAAGTTCAAAGGCTATTCCCTTTGATTTTGTGTGTTTATTTATTTGAGTGGGTTTATTAGTTTTTAGTTGGCTTATCCCAATGAAATGACTTTCCTGCTTTTATAAAATTTTATTATCATTTTCAGAAAGTAATACCCAGGGACTATTTGGTTCTTACATGATGGTATAATTTAAAACAAATGAAATGAAACAAATACAATTTCACTTTGGTATGAAAAATGGACAGTGTCTCTGAAGCTCTAACACATGGAGGGACTGAGTTCTATAAAGGACTATAATATGCTTCTTATGATTCACAAAAGAGGAGGAAAAAAATGTAGAGACTGGTCAAAGAAAATTATTTGAAGAAAAATAGAACCAAATATTGCACAAGGAGAACAGAGCCAAACTAGAAAGAAGGCTCACCAGAAATATTATAACAAGCTCATACTACTATTGTTTTTCTGAAAACCAATAACATTTTAACTTAAAAGGATGCTTGTACTATGTGCTATCAAAATACACTTATATGACCAATAAGTAACCAAAAACCTTGTTTATAATAACAACATCTGGAATGAAGTACTCTGATGCAATTTGGATGGGCATATTTAATTAAGAAAATAGTTCTCTTGCTAATCACTGTTACGGCGATATCACAATTATTCACTGAATCCCATTTGGCTAATTTCACCTTGAACAAAATACTGAATATGATATCATCTCAAGGAAAAAATACTCATAATTTATATGGCAAATTATATAGCAATGATATCTCAACTTAGTATTTCATTTAACCTTTCTAAACCTGTTTGTCTATGAGTAAAATAGACATGATAACACATCTTTTTTTGCGCTGTTACAAGAACATATAATATAGCATGCCTAAAGCATTTAGCAAAGTATCTGGCATGATGTATATACAAGGAATAAATAGATGAAAGAAGGAAAAAGTAGCTATTTATACTTTCAAGCTCTTGTCTCTGATACCTTATCTTTGCTACCTGGGGCCTTAAACTTTCTTTTATATTTCCTGTCCCTAGATGAGGCTGGCATCTACATCTTGATGCAGTTACTCTGTTTTTTCTTGGGAAGAAACTTTCTGCCTCAGATCTAGCTCCATTTCATAGAATCTGATCAGATAGTTCCAACTTCACTTTTAAAGTTTCTGAAGAGCAAATCCTGTTCAAAATTTAGAAAAGACAACTGGTTGTGTTGGCAAATTTTCTCCTCTAGCATTTAAATGCCGTGTCTCTTTATTAAGTTAGACCACTGTAAAGTAACACACTATATGACTCTCCTTCCAAATAGTTGCTTACCTTTAACAGTCACCAAAGATTAATATAGAAACAGTCATTAGAGCCCTGTTGATTGTTTAGTGTCCTATATTGACAGACACTACTGACATATGTAAAAGTTACTCTCAAACCTCACAAAAACATCAATCTCACCTGACAAAATGTTTTGCTCCCATCTTTTGGACAACAAGTTTTGTAGGAGCCATTGTGTTACTCTCTTTGCCCCGTGTTAATAAGCTCAGATTTTAGTTTTTTACCAAGCTTATATTTGTCTTCTCAGAAAGCATATCTATTACTTGATTTCTGTCTTTCATATTTTGTTAAGATGCTTTGGTTTGACTGTACCTCAAAGTTTTCTTTAGTCAGATCATGATTCTGTGTACTTGTATGCACACGTATCTGTATTTTAGGACAATGTAATGAGACAGAATTTGTATGCCCTATCTATGGAACTTAGCTTGTAACTAGATTCACAGAATTAAAGGAGTTTGGAGCAGGAAATACCTTAGAGAGTTTCTTATACCTCCATTTTAGGGATGAGGAAGTTGTGTTCGCTTGCCCAAGATCCCATAGTAAGGTGACAGGGCTTAAATTTATGACTTTTTCTTTTTTCATTAACCATACTATCTTGCTCTAAAAAAGATATCTTATCAAATCAGAATATAGTACAATGTTTAGTGTAAATCTGCCATTCTTTGTTGTTTTCATTTTCTCATTCAGCCACATCCTCCAACACAGAGTAATATCCAATGTGATTGAGAAATTCAGTGAGTTTTATCTCCACTTCAGTAAGAGATGAACTCTTAGCAAAGGTCAGTAATGAGCATCCCAAGATCTGTTATTTTAATCTGCCATTTCAAATTTATTTACACAGTTTATTTATTTCACCTCTAAAGGATAGAAATAGTACTTATTATAGCTTAAATTGCAGTATACTTTGAACACATCAAGAAATGTATTTGACTCCTGGAACAGTGAGTGATCAACATTTAACACAATGAATCCCCATTTAGGGCAGAAGAGGCTCTGCTGAGGATGTCTCTGAAGATCAATACTATTAAATCACACATTTTCCCATTGTTTGGCTTCCCAAATCCCAGACAGAGGCTTTACTGATTTTACTTGACAACTTTTTCCCCCTACTGCTTACTTCTTGTGCTTTCTCTACCCATTGGATGTTGATCAAACAGCAACTTTTATCTTACTATGCGGGAGCTATTCAGCCTAGAGATGCTTCTATGGCTGTTATTCAGTGAAGTCCCACAGGCCTCCTGGGAAAATGTGGCAGCTTCCAACTCTCTTTCCAAGAAAAAAATCTAGACTCACTCAAAAGTGGCCACATACATTGGCTCAGAACTGCATTCTTCCTGGATAAAAGTCCAGAGACGCAATTTTTTTCCTATTAATAGAACAATGCAGTCAGAGATGTAGTCCTTTCAAATTCCGTAATAAAAATCATCTTGGCATAGATGTGGAGGATATTGTCTGAAAGTAACATATAAGAACATGATAATGTGAAATTTTAAACTCAAAGAATTTGAAGGGAATTTAGTGGTCAACTGGTTCACTGGTTGACTGAAACTTGGCAAAATAAAAGAAAAAATGCATACATTTGAAGAATTAGTTGAAGAAGAAATGGAGAAATAGACCTCTATTGGAATTATATAATACCTAGGAAGCTAACCATGAAATGAAATATTGAAATGAAATGAAATATTGGCCTAAATACTAACCATGAAATGAAATATTGGCCTTCTAAAGACGCAATATCAGCCATCTATATTCAGTGTAATATTGAGAAGAAAATCTGTACTAAAAATAGGAGATGGAATCATTTTATAATCTACAGCAGGGGTCAGTAAACTTTTCCTGTAAATGGCCAGATAGTAAATATTTTCAGATGCAGACCCTTAGATGCAGACTTAAGGGTCTCTGTTGCAACAACTCAACTCTGCTGTTGCAGCATGAAAGAAGCCATAGATGATATGGCTATGTTTCAATAAAAATTCATTTGCAGAAACAAGCAGCAGAAGAACTTTGCCCCACAGGCTGTAGTGTGTTGACTCTTAATCTACAGAAAATATATTTTAGGTTTGCTGACAAGATAGATAGACAAACAGATAAGAATATCTAATGTAAGATTATCAACTATCCATTTTTACACAAGGCAGTCTTTTATACTAAAAGTTTGTCTTGTCTTCTTTATCAACATTAACATCTCATTTTTTAATGAAATAATGGTGACATCAAATGTGTGTATATATCATATATGTATACATTATATATATCAAATATATATCATATATAAACATTAAATAAATTTTATCACTTAGAATCACCATTACTTCATTAAAAATGTGTGTTTATATATATTAAACAAAATTTTATTTTAATGTATATAAAATATATAATTTATATATGTGTGTATATATATATACACATATTAAACAAAATTATGCCATTTGGTCTCACTTTTATTACATAAAAATGAGAAGGACATACATTTAGAATAAAAGAAAAAGTGCTATGTAAAAGTAAATAGTTAAAAAAAAGTGTGTGTATATATATATGTGAATATATATATATATTCTATTAGTTCTGTTTCTCTGGAGAACCCTGACTAATACACTGCTTTTTAAATAAAATACTATGATAACAATTGTTAGTGAATCCTTTCACTTTCATAAATGCCAGAGTTCACTTAGGCAGCATTCCTGATAAGAAATTATGCAGTCTTTATTACTATTCCAGTAATAGGGAGCTTATTACCTAATAGTGTTTAAATTCAATTTTACGATAGTTCTCATTGGTGGAAATTGTTCCAGAAAACCTTGGCCATTTTGAGATGAACATCTTTCTAAAATAATAAGCCCAATAGCCAGAAATTTCTAATTTCTAATTTCTAGAATTTCTAGAATTTCTAAATTCTAATTCTAATACTATTAGCATCTCCTTGTAGCCAGTACTTCACATCCTATACCCTCCTTTTAGTGATGGTTAATAGCTTGGGCTTTAAAATCTATCAAAATTTAGTGTGAATTCTAACTCTGAAATATACTAGCTGTGTTCTTGGGAAAATTACTGAATGCTGAGTTCCAGTTTCTCTAGCACAAAAAATACAAATCACACCACCTACAATATAGGGACTTTTTTTGAGGTTTAATTAAGTAAATGAATATAAGTTGCCTGGTAGATAATAAGTGCTCACAAAGGACATTTTTGGTATCATTATTTTTGCCAGTGGTAAAAGAAGAAGAAATCAAATCATTATCTGAAGTCATCAGAAGTATGTTTCAGGTTTTATCATTCATTCAAAAATATTTTTAGGCACCTACTATACGTCAAGCACAATGAAGAATCAGATAGAAATGGATTCAGCTCTTGCGGATTTTATTATACCCTAGCAGAGATAAAAGATGGTGTTGTTTGTATCAACATGAATCTTCAAAAGTGAGCCAAGTCAGTGGGTTTGCTCATCTCAGGAGGAGCATGTCTGAATGAACATGTCTTTTGCCCATGTCTGAATCCTTCCAAAATGATAATCCACATCCCTATCAGCGATCACAGAGCTACATATAGTCCTTTCAACATTCACAATTGGGAATCACTGATTCCAATACTGTCTTCAGCCTGTGGATTGTTCACAAGATTCCTCCTCTGATTCTCTAGTGATTGTATGGATACACTTATTTGTATTCTGAGGATGGGCTGCTCCTATATCTTTAGTAGGTCAATATCACCTTTCCTGAGCAGATTTCAAATTTGTGAATGTTTGAGAGATATAAATGAATGAATAATTTTAAAATAATGAAATTGAAAGGCAGTGTATAAGAATACTGATGTTGAAAGATAATCTGAATCACATATCTTAATCTAGGCATGTTTGATGTTTAGTCTAGACATCATGATTAAAGATGATTATGTCAGGGCCTTAACGAGCTTAACATGTGTCCTTCTTCTCTTTAGTGGGGTTTGGAGAAATTACAGTCTATTCAACCCCCTTACATTTGATTACCCCATCATCTCACCATCTTTAGGCAGAAATCCCAGAAAGGATACATTTGCGTATTGAAGGCAAGTAAAGGTTGATATCCAATTCCATTACCAAACTACCTGAGTTGGAATTTTCACTCCACCTCAACACTTTTAGATTACTGTCTTAGAATATGCATGGACTTTATGTACCACAGAAGCAGCATTTGAGAGATTCAACACAAATTTAACAATTTAACAATTGCACCAAACGTATCATATAAAAGTTTCATTTTTGTATTATAGGCTCACATTATTTGAGTATTTGTCTTATTCAGAGTGAGCTAGTCTACCTATTACTATACAAATCAGATTCAACAAGTATGTAGACAAAAGCACTTTTTTTCTATCTGGAAACTACATCAAATCACTTTCTTCCTTCTTCTTGATCAAACTTTGTGGATCCAACATATGCTCTGCAACATTTCAGAATTTTGATAGGAGCAGTTGGCAATATGTGATGGCTGCAGAGCAAGAGAACACCTGGGAAGAGAAAGGCTGACTTTTTCGAAGACTGCACCTCCTGTTACAGGCCACAAGGGAAAAGAAAAGGATGGTGATTCCTTTGAGCAATAAACTTCCAGGTGATATTTCCAGGCTGATGCCAATCAGGGCAGCAGACGCCTGGGGTGATGAATTGAGCATAAAGCACACACAATTTCAGGGCAAAGCAACGGAACAGAACTAAGAGACATAGCATGCTATAAAAAGAGGAGAATAGAAGCTTTCCTGAAAGAGCTGGAACTCAGGAGCTTTGTGTTCTTGTAAGTGACAGGAATGTTCCAGTGAGAGAGCCGAGGAAAGAGAGCTTGGGAGCAGCATACAATGCACACCTGAGAGTTTTCAGCTCCTTATGCACTCTGCACTGGTCCATCAGAAGCCTCTATATCATGGGTTTAAGAACAAAACATAAAAGAGAAGAGGATATCACTTTTATAGCTGGTACTATTTGTTTTATGATTCATTGGGGCTTAAATGTTCTGCAATTACTACTGCTTATGGTACTTTTAAAATTAACATTTTTGTAAAAAAAAAAAAAATCCTCCTGTAAGTTGGAAGAGACAGCACGAATGAACAAAATCAGCCATGCACTGATAATTGCTGAAGCCATATGATATACAGGATAGGTTCTTTGGGTTTGTTATACTATCCTCTTTTAAAAAAAAAGCATCCCTCCCCTGAACCTTACACAACAGTCCAGCAAACATCCCATTTCTCTTCTCCCCATCGCCACAAAATTCCTTGAAAGAGACAAGCTTTCTCCACTTGTTCACCAACACCCACCTGTGTTCCCTGTTTAACCCACCCAGTCTGGCTCCTGTTCCCACAATGTCACTGAAATGGCTTTTATCACAGTCAAACATGATCTCCATATTACCAACACAATAGCTATTTTTCTACCTCTTGCTACATTTCAATTCATTAAATCTCTTTCTAATTACTAAAACAATTTCCTCTCTGAGTTTAATTCTCCTAGGTCTTCATCTTTCACACTAGCAACTCTTTCTAAGTTTCTTCGCTCTCTTGTTGTCCAAATCCTCAGACATTGGTCATGGACCTTCTTCTGTCTGTCTACTTTGCCTCCTTAGGATAAACTTATACTCATGACTTCAAGTCTCATTCTTGTCCTGGCCTCTTCCTTGATATCAGGCCTCATATATCCAATAATTCACTGACATTTCCATTTGAATGTCTGATGTGTCTTATAATTTAACATGGCCAAAATAGAAATCTTGATTTTTCTCCAAATATTGATATATTTGTCTCCTGGTTTTGAGACAGGAAGGAAAGGAGCATGAAGCAACTGCTAGATAAACAAAGAAGGGGTGCAGCTGTTAGGATGTGATAAAAACTGGCTAGAACCGGCTGAAACCAAGGTGGTTTCTTGAATGGTCTGGTCACTGACCTTTAGCTCATTATGCCTTCATTACAGTGCTAAAAATCACTGCCCCTTACGCCATGTCAGTTCCAAAGAGGATCATAAAAGGCCAAAAAGAGGGCAGTGGCCTATTCCCTGGAAATCCCCAAACTTCCCCAAAATAGCAAAAATATTCCTCCCACTCGTTAGCATATGAAACTACTCAGCCCATAAAAACCAACAACCCCATGCCCTGGGACCTCTCTCACTTTCTGAGAAGGTCCACATTCTGCCTATGGAGTCTGTATCTCTCTGAATAAACTCACTTTCTCCTTTCTTTGGCTTGCTCTTAAATTCTTTCCTGCATGAAGCCAAAGACCCTCACTTGGTGGCCCTCCCAGGGACTTATGCAGGTCCCAGATGTGACTTTTCCTTCTCCTGTAAGTTTGTCTCATTTCAGTCAACAACAAGCCCATTCTTGAAGTTGATGAAGCCAGAAGACTAAAGGCATTCCCCATCTCCCATCTCTCAGTCTTTAGGTTTTACCTGTATAATCTGGGATTCACCTACTTCTCTTCATCTCCATGGCCATCACCCTTGTTAAGGTCAGCATGGTCTCTCATCTCATATACAATGGTGGTTTCCTAAATTGTCTCCCTGCTATGCTATACTTCAGGCTCCCAGCAACTCATTCTCTAAACAGCACCAAAAGCATCTTCTAAACATTAAAATCAAATCGTTTCACTCTTGTGATCAAAAACTTCCCATGGGTTTCTTTTTCATTCAGGGGGAAAAAAAAGTCTAATCTCACCATGGCCTACAATCCCTAGTTGATCTGATCACCTGACTCAGCTAATCTTCTCCAACCTCACATTAAGCCCTCTTTCTCTTCCCCTTTTCTCAGCTTGTTCCAGGCCCACAAATTTCAGTTTCACAACACACCCAATTCTTTTCTGCCTTCAAGCCTTTACAAATGCTGTTGTCTCCACTTAGAATGCACAACACTGCTTCACACAGTAGCTTCCCTTCCTTTAACTTCAAGGCTTGGTTAAAAGATAACTTCTCAAAGATGCCTTATTATTGTATTCATAGTATTTTAGTTAATGTGTAATTGTTTCCCTCTTCACCTGTATCTATTCCAAGACTGTAAACTCCTTGAAGGTAGTAGCTGTATTTTTTCTTTCGTCTTTATACTCAATGTTCAGCAAACTGTCTGACACATAAGTGCTCAATAGGTGATTTTTGAAGAAAATAGATGTAAATAATTATTCATAACATAACCTTTAAATAAGGAGTTAGGAATTTTTTACTTTAGAAGTCTAGTTTTGCAAAACATATAAGACAGACCGCATGCTTCTGACTGTCAATGTATTTGTACTATGATGAAGCTAAGAGTCTCTCTGTTTTTTAACACATGAGAGATATCCAAGAAAAATTTATCCTAGTAATAAGACTTATTGATCACTACAGACAGCCCAATCTAGCGGAAATAGTCAGGAGATGGCTAAGAAGAGCTGTTAGTTTTCTCATTTGTTACCTGTTAATCACTTTTCAGTCAGCTACTGTCTGTATTTATATATGTTAGAAAAATTTTAAAGTGCCAACTAAGGCTTTATTTGGAAGGTAAGCATTCCTTTATACTTATCATATTTTAAGAAATCAATCTGTAGATTTACTGTATACCTTATGTTTATATATTAAATGAATAGCAATACTTATATGACTTTCCACAAAATCAATTAAATGTTTCCAAAAAACCATCCAGCTTCTACTGGATCAAACACAGGGTTGAGAAGCCATTTTCTCTTTACAGATGTGTGTTCAAAATCTGTAATTATTCCTTGTCATCTCACAAAAGGAAAAATAGAATATACTTCCATGAAATACTTGGTTATAATCAACTCTACTGAGAGTCTTGCTTTGAGAGTTCTCTCCTTCTTTTTAGCTGCTTCTTTTGTCCTGTAATTGAATTGAATCTTCTCCTCGCCCCATTCCTTCTAGACAGCTTCTCATTTGAGGGCTTTGAAGATGTATTACACTAATATATCATCAGAATGACAATGCTATGGTGATGCATGGGTATAATACATCTTCAGAGCTTCAGCACTGTCCAGAAACAATACAGCTGGATTAAATTCAAACCTAATGTAAAAGGAAACATTAAGAAAAAAGAAAAACTGGCTAACAAGGAAGGTGGAAAAAGAAAAACCCTAAATAAAAAGTTATTTTAATGAATTCCATACTCCTGTATATTTTGACGGAAAGTTTTCAAGATTTTAGTACAGCCTATTATTAATTTGTAAATTTATGCAAGGGTATGCTCTATAAATGTCTTAGTATTATAATGAAACATAGCCTCAGATAAAAAATATACAATAAATCTAGTTTTTTAAGTCTCAGACTCTCAGGCAAAGTTTATATGCAGTAAGTGTTGCATTTTGCCTTTTTTGTAAGTCTGGAAAATTAGTTCCTCAACATTTCATGAGACATTTACATTATGCGTTACACTAGGAGACATTTCATAAATGCTGAACCTCTTCCCTTAGGACAAAATTCCCTTTATAACATTTTCAAATAGGGTGAACGTACTGTTTCTGATAGAAAATATTCCATAAAGTTTTGGAAACATTAATAGGCTGAAATTGGGTTGCAGACTAAACTAGGATTAGAGAATTTATAGATGATGATGATAATAATAATAAAAACAGAAATACAGGGCACCATTATTCATGGTCTCCTGGTCACAGTACCCTTTTCCTCCTTTACCTTGGCTTTGGTAGGTCAGTAATCACACAGAAGTCTCAGAGAGACTTGCTCTTTTACTGTGAAGGCAACCCCTTAGGAATCTACAGCCATGTGAATGACTCTTTACTTTTGTTCTTTATTTTTATAGATTTTTTTTCTACAGCACAGAATGCAACTCAAGAAAACAAATATACCCCTCCTCCAATACACTGCGTTTCTTGTCTTTCTCTCTTGTCACGCACTATTTATTAGAATCTGAATAATTCAAACTTTTGTTTCTCAAAGTCATTCTGGTAGTTTCTCAGTAAACAATCCCTCTCCTACTTTATATGTAGAAAAAACTAAATACAAAATAACGTCTCACTAGTTTAGGTATGCAATCATTACAATGCATTTATCTGATTTTTATCACAGTATTTTCATTTCCATCTTTTATTATCTGTCCTCAAGCAACTTTTATGTAAAGATGAATGGTAAAATAAATTTTAATAGTAATAGCTAAGAATTTGGAACTCTTAATTTTGCCTGAGTATTCTCTTAAACTCTTTATCTATAATATCTCTTTTATGTAACACTCCTGTGGTATTATTATCAACATCATCATCATCACCATCATCTCTGTTTTGCAGATGAAGAAACTGAGGCACAGAGAGCTTAAAAAATTTGCCCAGGTTAACACACACAGTGAGTGGCAGAGTAAGTAGGGACTTGAAACCAAGTAGTCCAAGTACTAACCATGTCCTTTTAAGCACTCTGCTATATTGCCTTGTTTAATAGGAGTTTGATAATTATAAAAAAGCTATTAGCTTTTTCTATAACCTCTTTGAGGAATGATCTATTCACAAAAGTTATAAATGAAAATAATTATTAGTCAAATTAATTTTAAAACATTAATCAGTTAATATGTTTATTAATCATTAAAAGACTTTATAGTATTCTAAAATATTATGTCATTTAACAGATATTTATTGAGCGCCTCCTATGTAGCCATAATTGCCTGAATCACAGATCTTAAAGAGAGAGCACACAAAAAGTGAAAGGAATAAAATGTGTTTACCATAGTTTTATTGATCTATTATCCAAGATTACTAAGATGATTCTAATTTTCCACTAATGATGATTATTCCCAATTATGGTCAAACTAATAAAATAATATAATTTTAAAACAAGCTGGAGTTTAATTAAAATTCAATAGTGATATATTAATTTTGAGTTAAGAAAAATGGATATAATGCTATTTTACACTAGAAGTCATTACTCTTTTATGATAATTTATTTCAAGCCAACAATATGCTCGTCTATAATTGTCAAGGACACATTAGTCCTTGATTTAAAAAAAAAATCATTATTAACATATTTTTCCTTACATAATTTTAATAATAATCCAGGAACAGCACTAAAATTCTAGTAGGCCTTGTTTGTATAAAAATGTAGTCTTGAGAATAAGATCTTACATTTATGAGGAAGTAAAACCAAGTTGTATCTTCACTGACTGCCAGGGTTCAAATGATCATTAAAACCTGGGTTCAAATGAAAATTATGCTCCTTTCCTCATGAACGTGGAACATGAAGTTATAATACTATTTCTTTTTTTTTAAATTAATTAATTAATTAATTAATTTATTTTTGGCTGCGTTGGGTCTTCATTGCTGTGCAAGGGCATTCTCTAGTTGCAGCAAGCGGGGGCTCCTCTTCATTTGGTGCACACGCTTCTTATTGCGGTGGCTTGTCTTGTTGCGGAGCTCAGGCTCTAGGTGTGCGGGCTTTAGTAGTTGTGGCTCAGGGGGTTAGTTGCTCCACGGACCTGGGCACGAACCTGTGTCCCCTGCATTGGCAGGCGGGTTCTTAACCACTGCACCACCAGGGAAGCCCTATAATACTATTTCACATTAAACCATTTAACATATGTTAACCTGTGTTAGAACAGTGCCTGGGACATACTAAGTGCTCAATAAACAAGTATTAGTTAGGCTCATTTTATAATTTCACAGTACCTACTCTGCTCTTTCTGAATCTTTATAGGATCTACTTCAGTATTATTAATGCAATTTTTTGCCCATGGAGTCCCACTTCTGAATGAAATAGCATGAAACTCACACCCAAAGTAAAAGCTTCATTTTCTGAGATGATAACCTTCAAAGGAGCCCTAACTTGCTTAGACATAACCATTCTTGTAATACCTTCCTGTAGCACATGTAACGTGACACTGAAATCACTTGGGGGAAAAGACTAGAAAATCTAATTCCCAAAATATAAACAGTCTAATGCCAACAATTATCCCTAAATTCAGTCCACTAAGGGGAGACATAATCTAGTGTGGTATTATTATTTATTTTTTTCCTAATGCTCCTGCTCTCTCAGAAAATCAAGTTTCATTTAAAAAGAAAAAGATCTTTTATGAAATGCTTCAAAATGCTTGGTAGTTTCCTGTTTTCTGTTTTATATGGGCAAGCACTTTCCTCTGAGAATAATGGATTATTTTTTATATTGATTCATCATATCATCAGGCTCATTGTTTAGCCTTATATTTGTCTTAAAATACTGAAATTTTTCTTGCTTTCTATATTCAAAGAGCAGGCATTAACAGTTCTGAATACAAACAATTCCGAATAGCCCACTAATGACTGGATAGAAATAGAGGGGCTTTGGATACAGACAAATGAAAGTTAAAATTATAAAGAAAACTCTCAGAGCAAAGAGGCAATTTTAACTGTATATATAAATTATTGGTGTACAATTTTATGGTAAAAGTTTAACTTGCCATCATTATGTAGATTCATTCATTATATAATTATCCATTACGCAAAGCCATTATGAAAATTCACAAAAGCTCCACAAAGAGTGCAACTCAACTACACAAGGGAGGTAGAACCATAGTTTGTAATCTGAAGGTCTGGTATTGTTGAAATGTCATCAGCATAAATTGCTGGTTTTACTCCATTTTCTTCTTCCTAACATTAAAGAGCAAAGTGCAGTGTCAGGCTTGCAAACCTGAAAAAAGACTCTTAAAGAACTATAGTGTTTGGGGGACATGTTGCCAGCTTGCAAGGAGCACACACACAGCCTCTTCATCATGTCACCCTTGGTATTGGCCCAGCACTCAAGCATTTCAAAGAAGACTTTCTTTCATGAAAGGGGAATGACAATGGAATAAAGAGCACTAATAGAAAGTAATATTTTCTAGTTAGTACCTGTGATGACTAAAACTATTTTCAGAATTATTTTAAACAATAGATTTCAGTAGTGTTCATGGCTTTTAGATAATAATTTTCATTTTTTTTCAGTCTATTTTTTCTGATAATTAGTAATTAGGATTTTCTATCTTACGGTTATATTTAATTACCTTTAAAGATTATGAGAGGTTAAATATGCTAAACCTGTATGTTATGCAGCTGGGAACCTGTTTTAAAACATCTAATGCAAGGGTTAGCAATTCTTTTCTTAAAGGACCAGAGTAAATGGTTTAGGTTTTTGGGCCATGTGATTTCTATTGCAACTACTCAGCTCTACAATAGCAGTAAGAAAGTAGCCATGGAGAATGTGTAAGGTTGTGAGTATGGCTGTGTTCCAACAATGACAACAAACACTTCATTTACAAAAATAGACAGTAGGCCAGTTTGGTTCACAGGTCTTAGGTTGCTGAAAAATGGTCTAATGAATCCTTGACTATTTACTCTGTTTATCCTGAAACTGCTGTCATTTAAAAATCTTAAAGTCCGGGCTTCCCTGGTGGCGCAGTTGTTGAGAGTCTGACTGCCGGTGCAGGGGACACGGGTTCAAGCCCCGGTCTGGGAAGATCCCACATGCCACGGAGCAACTGGGCCCGTGAGCCACAATTGCTGAGCCTGCACATCTGGAGCCTGTGCTCCTCAACAAGAGAGGCAGTGATAGTGAGAGGCCTGCGAACCGCGATGAAGAGTGGTCCCTGCTTGCCACAACTAGAGAAAGCCCTCGCACAGAAATGAAGACCCAACACAGCCATAAATAAATAAATAAAGCAAACTGTCAACGAGTAAAAATAAAATAAACACTATAAAAAAGAAAATCTTAAAGTCCTTAAAATCTCTTAGTTTGGAAAAGTGTATTTTATCTTGATTAACAGTTTATATTATTTAACTTATAGCTGAGGTAAACTCATAGCAATATTTATGGAAAGCATGGAAAATACTATTTACTTTTTATTTAAAAGTTTCTATACTTTGATACATGTGATCTCCAAATATTGCCTTATGGCCATTTTAAGGCTACTCGAATGTTAAATAATGACTGACCTGTTTTATTAAACACAATATTCTATTCCAAGCAAAAATATCTTTCCAGAATGAAGACAAAATCAAGGCATTCTCAGATGAAGACTACTAAGAGAATTTGTCTCCAGTGGACCTACCACACACACACACACAAAGTTTAAAAGAAGTTTTCTAGATAGAAATGAAGGAAACAGAACATCAGGAAGGAAGGAAGAACAATGGTAAAAGTAAAAAGATAGATAAATACAAAACACTTTACTTCTCTTGAGTTTTCTAATACATATTTGACAAGTGAAACAAAAACTGTACCATTGTCTGATACAGTTCTCATGGTGTAGAGAAAATATTTAAGATAAGTACATTAGAAAAGTGGGAGAGTAAATGAGGTAAGGTTTCTATACTTCACTGGAAGTAGTAAGATATGAATACCCTCAGACTATGATAAGTTATGTATATATTATATACTTCATAGAGAAAGTACTAAAAAATATATACCAAGAGGCATGCTCTAAAACACTGTGGATAAAACAATGTGGAATTCTAAAAAGTGCACAAGTAACACACAGAAAGGCATGATAAAGAAAACAGAAACAAAAGAAAAAAGGGGAGAACAAACAGAAAACAAAAGAAAAAGATGTCATACATAAGCCTTAATGAATCAATAATTAAATTAATTTTAAGTGGTCTAAATACACCATCAAAATATGGAGATTGTCAGAGTGGATAAAAACATAACTCGGGCTTCCCTGGTGGTACAGTGGTTAAGAGTCCACCTGCCGATGCAGGGGACACGGGTTTGTGTCCTGGTCCAGGAGGATCCCACATGCCGCGGAGCGGCTGGGCCTGTGGGCCATGGCTGCTGAGCCTGCGAGTCCGGAGCCTGTGCTCCACAACGGGAGAGGCCACAGCAGTGAGAGACCCCCATACCGCAAAAACAAAAACAAAAACATAACTCATCAATATGCTATCTACAAAAGACTTATTTAAAATATAACAACATATGTGGGTTGGAAAAAAAAAATCAAGGTTTTTCAAAGCAGCTTTATTTGTTATAGCCAAAAAATGGAAACAGCCAAAATATTCTGTAACACATTTATGGCTAAACAAATTGTGGTACATTCATATCACAAAATATTACTCAGCAATAAAAAGGAACAAACTATTGAGGTGTATGATACAACTTAGATAATAAATCTCAAGAGTGAAAGGGCCAATTTCAAAAGGTCACACACTGAATTATTTCATTTACATAACATTTTATAAATATTAAAATTAAAGAGATGGGAAACAGATTAGTGTTTGTTGGGGCTAGAGATGATGGATGGTGAAGGAGTAGATGTGATGCTAAAAGGATAACATACAGTAAATCTTTGTGCTGAGGGAATAGCTCTGTATCTTGATTGTGATGATGGATCCACAAATCAACTCATATGATAGAATGATGTAGAACTACATGCACACATTACACTAATATCCATTCCAAGTTTTGGTGTCATACTACAGTTACATCTAATGTAACATGGGAGAAACTGGGTAAAGGGTATGTGGAAGCTCTCTGCACTAACTTCACAACTTCCTGTGAGCCTATAATTATTTCAAAGTAAAAAGTGGAAAAAAAGAACCTCATATTCATTTGGGGCAATTTATTTAAACAATCTGAGTGCCATGTTCATCTGCACAATGAGGATGACAATACCCTCTGACAGTTCAGTTTTGAGGCTTATATGAGACAAGTACACACAAGTATCTCCCATTTTTCCTAGACTACATAAAGTAATGAATACATGTTAGTTGAACCATATTAACTAAAATTTCTTTGGTGCAAGCTGCTCTTTACATTAATGGAGTTAAAGTGCTGAACCTAATTCCAACATGTTGATGGGGGGTTTCCCACACCACCAAGCAATTATCCAATACCAGCTGGGTGTTCTACAATTTAACTCAATTCTCACACTACCCAGAGAGAGCATGAGATTCCATGAATAAGGGTTCAGTACTACAAGACTTCCCTGCTCCCCCACCCCCAACAAACGTCAGTAGCAATTCCAGGTTATCACCTGCACTTGAATCTGAAAGGACCCTGTGGGGCCCTCACTGGTACAAAAGCCCCTCTGTGTACCACATTTCTTATTTTTAGAAAAAGGCTTTGGTCTCCTAGGCCTTCTCTGAGTTCCAAAGAGCAGATTCATTCAGTTACTAATTAGTTTAGTGAGGGAATGCAGAAACCAAGGAAAAGCAGTCAAGAAACAATAGTTGGGTGATAAAACAAAATCCTAGTTCCTCCTCAATGAATATACATAACAATCTAAGTATATCTTTGAGTTGTTATGCAGAAACTAAGACCCACCATGCCCAGGAGGAGGAGGATGACTACATGGTGACCATAAGCACATAGACCCCAGACTGGTTGGAACCAGAAGATTGATGATTACGTTTCCTGAAACACCACCTTGTTACCTCACCATCAACCAATCAGAAGAAAGTCATACATCCTGCAGCCTTCACCCAATGTTGTCTTTAAAATCCCTTCCCTGGAAGCCATTGAGGAGTCTGGGGTCTTTTGAGCATAAGCTGCCCATTCTCCTTGCTTGGCACCTTCAATAAACACTATACTTTCCTTCAGCACATCTGGTGTCAGTAAACTGGCTTTGCTACATGGCAGGTGAGTGGATTCAAAGTTCAGTTCAGTAACATGCTTCCAACCAACGAGCTATAGATTAGAGGTTTCAAAGACCCTGTGTTTGGGTTTGACTAATTTGCTAGAGCAGCTCACAGATCTCAGAGAAACATTTGATTTACTAGATCACTGGTTTATTATAAAAGGATATAACTTGGAAACCCCCAGATGAAAGGGATACATAGGGCAAAGTATGGGGAAAGGATGAGGGGAGAAGCTTCCAGGCTCTCTGGGCATACCACTCTTCCTGAATTTCCACATGTATACTGATCTAGGAGTTGTCTAAACTCTGTCCTTTAACATTTTTTATGGAAGCTTCATTACATTGGCATGATTGATTAAATCATTGGCCATTGAGAACTGATTCAACTTCCAACCCCTCTCCCCTCCCCAGAAGTCAGTGGAGTGGGACTGAAAATTCCAATCCTCTAATCACATAGTTGGTTCTCCTGGCAACCAACCTTAGGTGTGGTCCCAAAGTCACCTCATTAACATAATAAAAACACCTTTATAGCTCACTCCCCTGATGTGAAATTCCAGGGTTTTTGGGAGCTCGGTGCCAGAAATGGCATGAAGGTCATATATATATATATATATATATATATATATATATATATATATATATATATATATATATATTCTTATAAATCACAGTACCACAGAGGTGCAACCATATTGAAGGCATAAGGGAAATTAAGGGGTGATTCATATTTAGGGGTATGAATTTATATTAGGGGGATATATTAGGGGGATAAAGGTAGTGGGGATAAAGGTGGTGGGGAGATATCAGACAGGAAATACTTGCTTGTGACACTACCATGTTATCTCTTCAAATTTTAATTTCTAGTTCTAAGAAGTCATGTGGGAAGCAAGAACAGAGAGCAGCATCCATTAACTCTGCAGTACTTATGGAGCCCCTATCTTGTGCCAGGTCTTGTGCTAAGCCATGAGTTACAAAGGTCAACAAACACTGTTTCTGGACAGAAGGAGTTCCCTGTCCCATAAGACCATGGACAAACAAAACCAAAGACTACAATTCAGAGAATTAGTCCCACACGAATGGTGGCACAAGGTACTATGTAACTATGGAGAAAGAAGCACCTGATTTTTCTTGGGATGCTCAGGAATAGCTTCATTAAAAGTTGAAAAAGGAGTAAGTTTGACAATTGTAGAGGGGGACAAAAGATATTCCTCACACAAAAAATAATATATGTAAAAGTAGAAAAACAAAATTTTCACCTTGACTAACTGGATTCATAGTTTGCCTCCACATCTAAGTTCTTCACTTCTTATTTGCTCTTTATTCCTCCACAGCTGAGTTTCTGGTCCATTATGTCACTGAATTGTTGCAATGATCACCAAACTATCTAACCCAAAGGTAACTGGTCTGATCTTATTTAACCTGATTGACATTTTTAACCACTCACTGCTCCAGGAATTTTTTCCTCTTTTGGCTTCTTGTAATCATGGCTTTCTGATTCTATTCCTACATCTCTGACCACTTGTTTGTGGTTTCCTTTATAAGTGCTCAATAATTGTTGACTAAACAAAAGTGATGTGTCAAAAGATTGATTTCAGAAAAGAGCGACTTGAGCCTGTTTAAATGTGGACAGGATAAAGTTAATAGAGGAGAAGAGCTTAAAGATGTAGGGAGAAAGAGGATGTTTAATGAAATAAGGACCTGACAAACAGGAAAGAATGGATGGAATACAACAGGATAAAGGGAACTTAACGGAACATTCTTTATCTTGAGTTAGGCAATAATCTTAACTCCTGTGGATAATTAGAATGAGACTATCCTTTCAAAAGGCACTAAGCATATAGAGATTAGAGGAAAAAGAGTTTGAGATACACAGCCCAGTGTTCATGCTCAAAGTTTGGCTTTGGAGACAAAAGAATATCTTTGCTAGCTTATAAACACCAGCAGGGTAAAATAAGAACATCTCTGGAGATTCCAGATATCAAAGAATAGGAATGAACTAGGAAGCAGAGATTAAGATAAACAGCAATGAATAATAAGTAGAAATTTGACAGAGGCTTTCAAAATGCTTCCATATTTGTCATATACAATCTATGATTTTAAAATTTATCTTTTTAAGTTTTCCTATTTTTTCTGACTGGATCTAGATTTATTAATAAATAATGTGTGATTAAGAATTTTATTTTGTCTTTCTATTCAAAATCAAATGTCTGGTGTAAACTTGTCAGTGTTCTCTAGAAGTTTTAAGTGAGTTTTAGCTTCATGATATCACAGCATTTGAGAGCAGCTATGTGAATTGCATTCAAGAGATGTAAATAGGTCTCTCAATTTCAGAAACAGGGTTGGATATCCTGTGCCTCTGGATATCATTCCCTGAGAAGTTACAGCTTCACTTATTTAATCCCAAATGGACATAACTAGACTCTAATCATGAGGAAACATGAGTCAAATGCAGAATGAGAAATATTCTATTTTTTTAAAAAGTAGAAGGAAGGAAGGAAGACTATGTCAAGGAAGACTAAGAAAAACTAAGGAATAGTCCCCAGACTAAAGAGGACTAAAGTGGTATGACAACTAAATACAATACTAAAGGGAAAAGAATTCTCTAAAGGACACTATTCAATCAGTTGACAAAATTGGAACATGGATAGTAATGGGATAAAAGTATAATGCCAATGTTAAATGTACAAAATTAAAAAACTGCACTGTGGTTACAGAAGAGAATATCCTTCTTCAGAAATGCACACTGAACATCACTAGGGAGAAAGGGGCTTGCTGAATGCAAGCTGTTCTCAAATAATTCAATGAAAAAAAATATTTCTGCATACTTTACACACAGCAAATGTTGAAGCAAATGGGAAAAATGATTGATGAAACTGAGTAAAGGACATAGGGTGTACTTTGCATTATTTCTATAACACTTTTTTTTTCTTACTCGGAGTATTTTTATTATTATTTTTTTAATTTTATTGATGTATAGTTGATTTACAATGTTGTGTTTAATATCTGCTGTACAGCAAAGTGTCAGTTATACACACACACACACACATATATATATATATATATATTCTTTTACATGTTCTTTTCCATTATGGTTTATCACAGGATATTGAATATAGTTCTCTGTGCTATACAGTAGGACCTTGTTGTTCATCCATCCTATATATAATAGCTTACATCTGCTAATCCCAAACTTTTTAAATATAAATTTGAAATTAATTTCTACATATAGAATAGAAAATATAGAAAGGAAGAAATCATCACTATAAGTAACTCTAAGGAAGCTCATATATTCAGAAACTTCTCAAGAAAGATATTTTTGGGAAAGTACGCTAAGTTGTTTGAACTAACAAGTGGAATGGCAACTTCAGTTGGTTCAGGCAATGTCTGTGATGTGGTTGAACTCACAACCTAACTTTTCCGTAGATAAGGGAGAAGCTCTGTGGAGCTACCTTCCTGTGACCATCCATTTATAAAAATATCAGCTATGTCTAGCTATTCGTTAGATAATAGTTAATATTTATTCGAATTTTACTCATTTGCTCTGTATGGTAGGATCAGAAAAACAAATCTATGCACAGTTTAACTTATAAACCCAATCCTTCTTCTTTCAGCTTCATGATGCTATCCATTATCGTCATTCTAATAACTTCATTAATCAACATTCATGGTATTTAATTAAACTAAAATGTATCCAAGCACTTATAAAAAGAATATGCATAATAACAAGCACTGCAAAGAAGGAGAGTTAAATCCAAATTATTAATCTTAAATTGTATGAAGATGGAGATTATGTGCTTCATTCTTACAAAAATTATATTTTCATATCAGATTTAAATCCCTGGAAAGATGATTAAGAATCAACCTTACATTTGCATATCACCTTATACTTTTTAATGCACATTTATGCTTATTATCTTTTTTGAGTCTCACAATAGCCAGGGATTTTTATCATTCAACTTTTGGAAAGTAGGAAACTAGCTGAGGGTAACTGAGGCTAAGAGATTTGCACTAGGATTTGCTGAGCAGTTGAATAAGGAAGTTGAGATTGGAGCACATGTATTCTAACTGCTAGTCCTGGGTTTGCCTCACTTACACCCCATGGAGAGTCTTGTCACTAATTCAGTGCTCACATACCAGTTTTATGATTCTGTAGCCACTCTAGAGAGTGAAATGTTGGCAGTCAAAAGCACACTCATGGTTCAGAAATATTACAGGGACCATAATGCATATTATGTAAGGGTATATTGCTGTTCTATTGATTTTTTTCTCACATTAATAGTAATACTAAGAGTATGATGTGAGTAAGTCTCATTAGTCCTACTGCATAAATGAGGAAACCAAAAGGCACTTAAGGATAAGTGATATTAAAGAAAGCATTAGCAGATAAAATAGATGTTCTAATTGTAATCTTTCTACGCCTATATAATATATGCCTTTTTGATTCCTTTAAAAGAGATTTCCTCATCCTAGCCTTGTTCAAGTTATTTCTGCCCAAAATATAAATCAAATATTGTTTATCTGAAATGTGGTGGGATCTTATTCATTAAAAGTACCACTGTTACTTCATAGTACATTTAAAGTTATGTAGTTCAAATATTTAGATTTTACACAAATTGATGACTCAGTTAGAGTTGTGGCTGTGAAAATAGACCTGTCTTGATGATGATTATCCCCAGCTTCCTAAAGTTGACAATCTCTTTAGGAGGATGTGCCCTGTATCAGAAGCACCAGACACTGATAAACGTGTTATATACCTTAATTTCACCTAGATATGTGATCTTGTACAACTTACTAAACTCTTGGGTTTTTAGATCCCTCATCAGTTAAAATTTAATTCTAACTGCCAAATTCTTGATTTTGAACTGCAGTTTGAAATTAGACGCAGCAAACTCATAATTTGTATAATTTTATTCTCCCCTGATTACCTCAGTAGTTCATGCTGGCCTATTAACATGTGAATGCGATTGAATAAAAGCCTTACACATTTAAATGAAGATATTTCTCTTGTGATATTTCCATTTGAATCTTTTGTCTATTGATTTGTGATTATCCAGTATACTTCAGGGGAAATAACCTTGCCTAGGAATCAAGAGACCTAAGTTCTACTCTGGGCTCTGACAGAAAATGTTCATTTAAGTTTTGTGAACTACATGCATTTAGGTATAAAGAATAAGTATAAAATTATGCATCCTGACTACCTCATGAAAAGGATATAAAAAATTAGTTGACTCTTACATTCTGAACAAGTGAGGTTACAGGAAGATATTGAACAGCACGAGCAACACTGATACTTTTCTGCTTTACCTGATGGGGAGATGTGCCTCCAGGAAATGGAAGGCTCTGGTTTCCCAGTGGCCAAACAAGTCAGGGTGACATTGGTTCCTTCATTGATGGTCATATCACTTGAGATGTCATATATCTTCGGAGGAACTGAAATGGCAAAACATGCAGTGGTCAGAAAAAAATGTATAAAAGTCTGTTGAACTATATATGATTAACTCCATGATATCATGCAATCAAACTATGGTGGTGAAATGTACTTTTGGCCCATGGTCATCACCTAAAAGATAGATTCTCTAGATCCTCAGGATTACCCTAGAGTTTTTTTGTTTTGTTCTAATTTTCTCTAATATTTGGCTATGAAATATTTTAAGACAAATTAAATATTTAATAACAAAAAGCTTAAACAGTGCTTAAATGATCAATAAATATTGTTGTGAATATTTTGTATTACATAAACTAGAATATAGCCATCTGTCTGTTCCATCCATGTATCTTCACTATAATGATGGTTTTCCTGTTGAAATGATTAAAGAAAAATGGAAATCTGGAAGAAACTTAAACTAGCAGAACAGTTATGCCTACATGGTGATTTAAGAGCTAAGTGAGGTAAAACATGTACAGAATTGGGATGTAAGATTTCAGGGTCGCAAAGGCAATTTAGGTATCAGTTTTCTAATCTGCACAGCATGGATATAAGTCCTGTGTCCTCTACAGGCTAGCTGTGTTACCTCAGCCTCAGGTCTTCATCTGCAAGCTGGAGATAATAATAGTACAAACCCCATATAGCTACCGTGAAGATTAATAAGTCAGCATATGTTAAAGGATTTAGAAAAGTTCCTGGCATCATTGTTAGCTATCAATATTATTATTAGATGCTTTAAAACACATATTTGGTGTTTAACTTTAATTTCACTACTGCTCTTTTCCTATGCCTTAAAATCGCTCTCAGAAGTTCACCACTTTGACAGTATACACAATGGGCCTGTGCCATAAGTTTTGGTTTCCTATATAAAAATATAGTATGTTGAAGTTTCAGGTCAAAGCTAAATACATGGCAATTAGATACATTGATAGCTATTACAAAAACATGCTTTTTGTGTGTGTGTGTGTGGTACGCAGGCCTCTCACTGTTGTGGCCTCTCCCGTTGCGGAGCACGGGCTCTGGTCGCGCAGGCTCAGCGGCCATGACTCATGGGTCTAGCTGCTCCGTGGCATGTGGGATCCTCCCGGACCAGGGCACGAATCCGTGTCCCCTGCATTGGCAGGCGGACTCTCAACCACTGAGCCACCAGGGAAGCCCAAAAACATGCTTTTTAAGTGGAATTTTTCTCATTTTTCCAGTCTTAGGGTTTCTTTTGGCAAGAGATATATTTTCAGAGTTATTTTAAAAACCAGTAACTAAAATCTGTCATAAGGATAAATTAAATTACTCATACTTTGAATATCATCTTTTATTTTTTAATGGAACCAAAACTCTGCTACATGAAAATCTGGGATGATTTGATTACAAATATAAAGTATTCAATTATAAATAACTGGTGATATGATTGAGGAAAGGGCTTATTCCTAAGTGATATACTGTTGTATCTGTTCCTAAATGACATACTTTAATTGACATTTAAGACATATTATCATTAAACTCTTCATTGAGCTCTTCTCAGGCAAATAATAGAAAATTAAAACCATTCCAAATAGAAGAATCCTTTTAGCTTAACTGAAACAGAACATAAATAAAAACTTTAAAATACCCTAGGAAGAAAGTAGAGAAAAATGTGCAAGACTTACTGGTGAATTGAAGATTTAATAAAAATAAACTTATAACATTAAAAAAATACATATATATCCTTTGGATATATGAATGTAGGTATTGGTTTGATATAGTAAACCATGAAATACATGTGTATATACAAACACATGTGTGTATATTTATGAATGTGTGTATATATATATATATAAATATACAGATACATATATATCAATGTCTACTATTAAAAAAACAAAAAGTTATATGATACTTTCCTTCTTTATGTAGAAGATAGTATACAGACATCAGTCTAGTCTGGTTAGTTTTATTTTAAACATATAACTGATTCAACTTTGGGCAGACGTGTATATATTTAAGAGAAATGATGGAGTGCCGTAAGACCATGCATTCTAGCCTCTAAATTAAATTATTTTGTCAATTTTATCTGGCTTTAAAATAGTTTAGTTTCATCTTTACACATCTACTTATATTTAAAGTCGTAAACTAATATTAAGCACAATATTTGATTTCACAGAGAAATAGCCAAGTCCCTTAGCAATAAACTTAAGATTTAACATTTAACTATGGGAAATTCTGTGGTGGGGGAAGACTGTTGAATTCCAGGTGTGACATGTCAGTTCAGTGATTGCAACCACCTCCCGGGGCCTCATAATTCAGGATCTGCTACAGGAAAGAAACATCTGGAAAGAAGATGTTAGCAAGGGAAATCCCTCTGGCAAGGCACTTCTCCCCAGAATGCATCACCTGTTGGCAACAGATGTTGTGTGTAGAGAGGGCCAATGAAGTCCTTCACATGCAATGTATGTAGCTTGGGGAGGCAAAAACAGGTGTTGCTTTGCTGAATTGCATATCCAGTTCAAGACTTCAAAGTTTTACTGATTATTATGGAGGGAATAATTCTGCACTCACAGGAAATGCAAAAGTTTCAAAGCATAATCCTTGACCTCGAGGAACTTAAAATTAAAAGAGGGAGGCAGATTGGTAAGTAACTAAGAGAAGACAAATATTTTCCATATTTTCCTTTCTCATTTTACATGAGTAACACAGGTCTACTAGGTATGCCTTCTGGGTTCAAATCATCAGAGATTAATTTTGTGTTTGTTTCTTTTAGAGCAAACCATGAAGGATAGTTTATCCACAAAGTTATTCATTGTGGTGCTATTTATAATACAGAAGAACTATCAGTGACCTCGATGTAAGAGAACAGAAATGGAGATATTGTTAGCTCTGCCTCCAGAATAAGGTGTGGTTTCGAGGAAGGGTTTGGGATGAATCCGGGGAACATTAGGCTAAGATATAAAGGAAAAGAAAAGTGATATTTCTACCGTGGGTTGCAGGAGCTTGGAGAATGGTAATGTCTCGAGTGTCTTAAGACCCTCCCATTCTGGATTACAGTTTGTGTATAAATGATGCATGTGCACAGGTGGGAAGAATGCCACTGAACTTTCTAAATGACAAAACATTTCTTATGGCATGTCCAATATTCTATGTGCTTGCATAGAAAAAAGAAAAATGAGGAGAGTTAAAATAACTTACTATTCTAGACATCTGTTTCTTTTCTATATACCTTATATCAAACTCCTTCAACCTTTTTATTTATAAATTTAACTTAAAAATCAATTGTTTAAAAAGAAGTGTGTTCAGTCAATTCAATAATTTTTAAGTCACTAAATAACTCTATATTTTAATGAGTATTTAGGTTGCTGTGCATATTATTTAAGTATTTATGAGCTAGAGCAGAGTAATAAAGGAATAAGATATTCATCTAAATATACACTTGTTTAATTTGCAGGAAATAATTATTATAACATTAAAATTGTCATCATCATCATGAAACCATAAATAAAAACACTGAAAGGTAGAAGTTCTAGATTTCTCACTAAATCACAGAATAACTTTTCTTTAATAGGACCCTAACTGGGGATACACACAACTTTACATCTGTGTTAATAATGAACTGTTGCTTATCACCAGTTAGAGACATTGAAGAACATTGGAAACTTTCTAAGCAATAGGGATGGGAGTGGATTTAAAGTCTGTGTTGGAGGGAAATTTTTTTTTTTAATTCCCACATACATTTAAAGGAATCACTCTTGTACCTTCAAAAACATAACCTTTTTTGCCTTTAATCAATTATTCACTGGACTCAATTTCAACTACTGTTTACCACCCTGTTCTCAACTCCTATTGATGCCATGGTGGGGGTGGGAAATGATGCATATTTAGATGCATTTATAGATTTAGATTCATTTAAGGTAATTCAAATCTCTTGCTGGTTTCACTTTCATCAAAAAGTATGCAATCTGACTTGCCCCAACTGCCTTCTCCTTTTGGAACCATC
Source organism: Orcinus orca (assembly GCF_937001465.1). Lineage (NCBI taxonomy): Eukaryota > Metazoa > Chordata > Mammalia > Artiodactyla > Delphinidae > Orcinus > Orcinus orca. The sequence continues at coordinate 150,811,705 of NC_064559.1, read as the reverse complement.
TATCACGGTGTCTTCAGGCAGGATGGAGCATTCTTAGTAAGAAAAATCTTAGAATACATATCCAAACAAAATACTAACAATTTCCACACAGCCAGCTATTTGGGATTATTCCCTACCATTTGCACTGTGATGGGCAATTGAGTCTGTGAGTGTCCTCATGGTTACTTTCTTTTTTTACTTGTACATAATTTCTGAACTGTATAAATAAAATAAGATTTTGTTTGTTTAGTGAGCAGCCTTCACAGATTTAACTTAAATTTCTTCCAACAACTCATCCTGTAGTGTGGAACATGACCATTAAAAATGTGAGAAGTCAACATAAGGGTGACAAATATGTACAACACAGGAATCATATGAACACGCTCTTTTATTTTATATGAAAAGTCTGTTCAGGGACTGTGGCCAGGACGCTGGTGTGAAGAAGTCAGAGACAAGGAGCCTGGCGTCCTTGGACTACAGCCCTGATTCGTAGCGGGGTGGCAGCTGGTGGAAAATATTTTTTTAAAAATGTCTGTGTAGATGATAATAATTAAAATAGAGTTCACACCTATATGAAGTTGCATGAGATGTGAGGTGGTGCCACACGTAACAATGAAAATCTTTAGAGGATGTATTTGATGGCTACCTTAACTGTAAATAAATGCAAGACATGGACTATTTGGATCTGGGCAGTTTCTTTGGTTTACTAGAATCAATTGAATGCCCCATCAAGTTCTTAAGTTGTAAGAGTCTGTGAAAGACCACAGTACATACAAATCCATTTGGAGGGTTTCTTTAGGCTGCAAGAGCTAAAAGGTGGATGGATTATGTATTTAAGCTGGTCCACAAATACTCACAGATTGTTAAGAAACATCAGTTGATGTTTTATAACCACAGTTGTGGTTATTATAACCACAATATTCTGGGCCCAAAAATCACCTGATTCCATAGCCAGGGTATAAAAATCACAGCAGTGATTTATAAGCAGGTGTACTACGTGTCTTCCCACTCAGTCTCTGAAGCCATAGGCTCATTACTAAAAACCTTTAAAGGTTTTAATGTATCTAATTGAATTATGCATACACTGGGTCATATGCATAATTCACTGGGTCAAACAAAAAATAAAAATAAAAGCGATTCCATCTCTTTGTGTCCTGCTTGACTCACCTCTCCCATAGTGACTTTCTCCACCTCTAAAGCTTACCACAAAGAAGGAACACTGAAATGTGAATTTCTGAGGGAATGTTAAAGGGTTAAATTTCATCTGAAAGCATTGTGTCACTGATGACTTTGAACATCTTCAAGCAAGATAGATTTTTCTGGGTGTGTGTCTTGTTGAAATAACCATTTACACCCCACAAAACATTGTTCCTTCTCACTCCCCCTCCTCTGGTATCGATAGTTTCTTCTTTATAGTGTTATTTGCAATCTGTCATTTGTATTTATTTCTTTACTTGTTTATTGCCTGTCTTCTCTTCATGCAACTTAAGTAAAGGTCTTGGGTCAGAACCTTGTTTACCTCATTCAACAGCCTATTATAAGTACCTAGAAAAGAGCCTGACACATATGTGATATTCAACAATATTTGTTGTTTTTTTTTTTTTATGTGCTGAGCTAATATTTCTTTGGCTTCATAATGATGATTTCCCATAGAATTTCATACCACCGCAAGGATGATATAATATAAATTCTGAGAATATAGTGAAAATGTAATTATAGTGCCAAGTGTCCTATGTGACGGTTTTCAAGGATTCTCCAAGATTGGGGATTCACTATTTCTCTTAACTTATTTAAAAGCATGACATTTCCGTACTGCATTGCCTACTATAGTTTTTGCCATGCAAACCCAGAGAAATAATTGAACAATAATCATAAATTTATTTTCAACAGAATGAGCTGTCACATCCTAGGCAGGACTGTGTATTTTGGTTAGAGTTTTGTTTTTGTTTTTTTTGTTTTTACTTGAGAAGCTATGTAAATTAAGGGTCAAAAGTATTTGACTTGACTAATGTGTACATATTATTTCTGCTTTTTTTTTTCCCTCTCCATAGACTTGGAGTCTGGGTTAGTTCGAATAGCCTATATCTTTGAAGATTTTCCAAACTGCTTGAGTCAACAAGCTAAACACAACTATAAATCTTCGGAGAATTGTCTTGTTTTGAACTCCCACATCTTGTAATGGCTGGCAATATCAAAAGGACAGTCTTTCCTTAGGCTGGCACTTCCCTTTTCAGTCTTGGCCAGCCCCCAGAAAGTGAAAGCAAATCTTCGTTACATAACAAATCTCCTGGAAAAGGTGCTGTTCTCAAACTGAGAGAAGAAATTGTTTCATGAATTTTTTTCCTAAACTGGCTTGCTGATGGGTGCTTGATGGCTTCCTGGACTGCATCTAACTAGAAACATTGTTTTCTCCAACTCAGAGACTATAAACTGACTTTTTATAGTTTATGGCATTTCAGAGATTTCTATGGTTTCTTCCCTCATCCCATCACTGATAGGAGGAAAAAATAGCTAAGTGTGACTTGTAAATGCAAACTTGCCAGATTTGTGAATTACCTACTGATGGAATATGTCAGAACTGCTTTGGGGGGCAAAGAAAGTGTTTAAAAAAATGTATCTTTCAGACTTCAGTTCAAACTTTGAATCATGTTGCTTAACTTAGCGTTTTTCCTTTTTTATAAGACCTATGTATAAATTGTTCTCAGTCTACTATGTCCTTCAGGGGGTCAGCTATATACACTGGCAGAACAAGCAGTGACCTATTTTAATCCATCCATTCATTCATTCAACAAATATTTACTGAGAAACCAACTTGATTTAGAGAGACCAATCTTAAGGAGTCCATGTCTAAAGAGTTAGAAAAACTTAACACTATTAATTATGATGTGGAATCATAAATCCTACAAAGTAGATTCTGTACAGCAAGGTGTTTTGGGAACACAGAGTAGTAAATCTAACTCTGCCTATGGGGTCAGAATTGGAGGGGATACTGATCTTAGATAAGGCTTTATGAAACAGATGACATTTGAGTGGAATTTGATGGTTAAAAACAGTAGTTTCCTATACCCAGATAATCATCAGGATGATCTGGTAAGTTTTTTTTAGAATCCTGGGGTAGAGAGGACACAACTTAGGGGATCCTAGACCAGTAGGTTTGGAGTGAGCTCCAAAATCTACAGATTTTGGTAACATTTACAGGACACCAGAAAGTCTTCTCCATAAACTTCCCTCTCCTATTTATTTAAAAACTCCACTCTAGTTAGAGAGCCCTCCTTCAAAGCCTCAGAGCAGTTATTTGCCTGCAAGGGCTTAATATTAAAGTGTAACTATCCCTAGAAGAGATGATACCTTAATAGTTTGCACTCAGTAGAAAGGTGCTATGAGCAACTTTTCCCCACTGTGTTATTTTCCCTTGGGAAAATCTAGAACTGGTTCATGTAGGAGGGGTCAAGTCAATCAGTGATGGAGAGAAGAAAGTGAGCATCTGAGAGTGATAAACCCCACAGGATATAGAGTTATGGAAAAAATCAAAGTTAGAAATGACTTCCTTCTCTCTTTCCTTTCTCTCCATCTTTGCTTGACTACCTAATATATGGATTATACATCAAATAGGATGAAAGAAAGCAAGTAATCCCTAAATTTTAAGACAGATTTCTTACTGAGGAAAGGCCTAGGTGTTCGCTAGGTAGATTTTCAGTGTCAGATATATATAAATACACACACATATGTAAATACACATGTATGTACATATGTTATATTAAGAAGGCTTACCATACATGATAATTTAATGTGAAAAAAGAATAAAGAAAGGTCACTGGTTTAGAAAGGATAAGTTTTGGAGGCTTAATATTTATTTAATGATTTAAAAATTTTTGGTTGAAGGCAAGTTCCTCACCTGCTGAATAAACAGTTTTAAAGCAGAAATACAGCATTATTATACAAGAGTTTCAATATTTTAGACTGTAAAGATTTTTATTTTTGCTTCATTTTTGCTGGAGGATCAAGAGCTGGCCTCTACACATGAATGTTTACACACCAGAGTTCAAAACTCTTCTGTACCTCAGGCTAGCTTCAGCTTCATTTACTTGGATGGTTCAAAGATATAAAATACTGCTTAAAATCAGGACCATAATAACAGCTACTCCCTCAGGCAGCAGCAGCAGCAGGAAGGCTAGAACACACTTACAGCAGTGTTGTATATCACAGGGAATCTACAATGCCTTTGTAACTCATCCCCAGTAGAAAATAGTTGCAAAATACATAGGAAGAACACCACAAATGAAATGCCTTAGAGCACACAAATCTAGGTATACATACCTAGTGGGGCAGATTTCTTAAGAAACCAACTCTATTATCTTTAAAACCTTCAGTGATGATAACATTTTATTAGGAATTAATAATGAGCTTTTTCCTGGAAACAATTCAGCAGTATACTTTAAGAACTTTAAAAAAGTCCAACCCAGTGAGCCAATGATTTCCCTTCCAGGAATTTATCTTAAGGAAAGCAGGTACCTCCTTCCAGTATAGTCACTATTCCCACAAACCTGGTGGCCAGCGCCACTGTTCTGTCTGAAAATGTGCCAGCAAATGCCCTCTGGAATGGCTTGGGTGAACTTTTCTTGCCTCATCTTTGGCAGTGAACTATTCTCTACATAAATCAGAGGAAACAGCCCAGCTGTGTCATGCTAGAACCCAGCTGCCTTCTTTGTAAATATTTCCCAGAGCTAAGAGCTTGCTTTAGCATTTTTTGAAACACAAGAGAGTCCAATGTCTACCTTTGGACTCATAAAGTTATATTGAAACACCTGACTCCAGATTTCTTGCTTTTTTTTTTTTTTTTTTTTGCCACGGGCTCTAGGCGCACAGGCTTCAGTAGTTGTGGCTCACAGGCTCTAGAGTGCAGGCTCAGTAGTTGTGGCACCCGGGCCCAGTTGCTCTGCAGCACGTGGGATCCTCCCAGACCAGGGCTCAAACCTGTGTCCCCTGCATTGGCAGGCGGATTCTCAACCACTGCACCACCAGGGAAGCCCCAGATTTCTTGAGGTAAGCCTCTTCCGGTTCAATAGGAGTTCTTTTTGTGAGGCTCAGGTTTCCATAAATGTGTTTTAGTACGTTTTTATATCTAAAGCCTGCTATGCTGCTTTCTGCATTTGCAGAGAAGATGTGTCATGTCAGTGCAATCAGAAAAAATAATGGTTTCTCTGAAGTACTCTGGTTTCTTTGTTATTTGTACATAATATGTATTTTCCTAATTATAAAGGTAGTACACACTTATTGAAAAGAATGTGGAAAATATATAAAGAATGAGGAAGACAAACCCCAAACCACCTATTAGGTTGAAATACCTAAAGTCACCTTTTGGTAGGTCAAAACAAATGTGCATGTGTACACTGGAGACCACCAGTCTAAAGACTGACAATTTCCATTTAGAAATGAAAGTCCAGGTTTGCCAGATTTTTAGATATGAACTATTCTATTATTTTGTACCATACAAATTCATCAAAATATCTGTGGATTTACCTTAGCACCAACTCAAATGGCACCATTCTGGGATTTAGAAAAATTTGCAGCTTACTGAAGACACGTGATCATCACAGCTGGAAAATTGTCATAATGTAGAAATCTACATGGTCTATGAAAATAAACAGTGCCTGTATGTTTATGTGTGTGCAAAATCCTCACCATCCACTGCAAGCCCTTTGTAGTCTGAATGCAGTCACGGAGTCACAACTTGCTATCTATGCCCTGAACTCTGGCAAGCCCTCAGCCTGTTCATTTGCCTTGAAAGACCCATTTTTACATTACATTGCTTGGTTTCTCATAAAAGCTGTGCATTATCACACTAATGTGTGGTTGCTCACCTGTCATGGAATAACCATGATGACATCTCCAGAGTGATCAGAGTTCTGCCTTAGGAAATATTCTGAGAACAGGTCTTATTCAGAAATTTAAATAATAATATTATGATTCACATTAATATTTTGTTCCCCCACAAATTCTACATTTTTAAATCATTGTGTTTCTTTATCTGCTTTTCTCAAATAGAATGCTTTATTTATGCTTAAAATGTAACAACCAAATGTTATTGTGCAATTATATACCCAGATATCTCAGTGCAGTCCTATGGTTACATGCACAGATTCTCTCTAAAATTGGGTTAAAAGGTAATTTGCCATTTGCTGGCCCCTAGATCATTAGTTATAGTGGCCAAAGTGCATTCTCTTATAATTCAATATCAAAGAAATTGCTTTTATGGCATTAACTATATTATATTCAAAATTGTATAAATTATTGAAATGCTATGCCTACTGCCAAGATATAAGACAGTTCACATGGAAAAAGTTCCATTTTAAATTATTCATTGGAAAAATGTCAGTCTCTTGCCAGAAATTGTTTTATACTGGGGCTAGCTTTTGGGACTTACATTTAAATATGAATCACAAGAACTCTGGAAATTTCAGATACTCATAATTCTCTTGGCTCTGAATAATTTGTTCATTTAACTTGTTCATTTCCATCAAGTGGATTAAATATTATAAATTTTCTTGTATCTAGGTGCTATTCTAATGAGCATTTTCAGTAGTAGGCAAAGTCTTCATAGGTAATTCCTTGTAAGTCATGATAAAATAATATCAAAAATCCATATAAAAGTACTGAAATTTGGTGACTTACATTCAGTATTTTTGAATAGAACATAGAAACTGTATAACCAGTGAGTTATATATACATATGCACATATATAAATTATATGTATGTGTACATACATGAGTATATACATGTATGTATATTTGTCATATAGTTGATATATATTATATTGGATTGTGTGTATTTTGTAACATAATTATGTGTCATTGCTAATAATAGAATGTGGTAGTAACGGGGCAAATCTAATTATAAGACACATAATTATGTTAACAAAATACACATACACAAACATATGCACACATATCCAATCTATGTATATTTTTCCTGCACATTTCTGGAGAACTCGTATGAATCAAGGAACTATTTTATATAGATCTCTGAGTATTTTACAAGATCATACTTAGTACATAGTAAGTGCTCAGAAGGTCTTGAATAAGGATTTTTTTTAATCAGTTCTAAATGTTCCTTATTTGAAGAGTTAGTTTTTAACACCCTCATTAAAAAGTCATTCTCCCTCATATTAATTACAACATTCTGAGGAGCAAAGATATTTAACTACTTTTCCCTTTTGAATTAAAAAACATTGTGGGTAAACTACTCCCTGGAGTATTAAGTAAGAAACGTTGATTTATTTTAGTTTCTCCAAGGTATTAGGTATGTTACATATCTGCACATCCCAGTTGAAAGTATTGTGGATTTTTATTTTGATTTTCTAGATAACATATTATATTGTTAAGAACTTGAAAATGTGGTTAAGACTGAAAAGTGTATTCTCTTGGGCATGTGTGTTCTGTAACTACCTCTCCTACCTGCTAGTCTTTCTTGTTTTGAACACTGCACTCTCATCACTTGGCAAAAAATAAGCCAAATCGTCTCGTTTTTCTGCCGGTTGGAAAACTCAATCTACCCACTAAGCATTAGCTCTATTATTCTATATTTTTGCCTATACCTTTCATAACTATTTATTCTTTTTTCACAGCTACTACTATAATGGAAGGGCAGAAAGCTTATCTAAATTTTTGGTTGAAGATTGAGATAAATGAAGGGCAAGTGTTAGCCATAGCAAAATGATGAAATTAACCTTTTTGGTATGTTAACTAGCTTAATTGATAAAGGGAATTCTATGAACATATTGAGTGTTCATAGAACACTCAAGAGTTATTTGACAGTTGTTAATGATAGTTTATGCAATAGAATGGAGAAATATGGACAAGGAACCCACGCAGCCAGGAAGAATACTGTTTGCCCCTACAACCAGTGTTGGTGGGTAGATTCATGTAAGTATGAAGGGAGAATGTTAGAAGAAGGCCATGAGGAGCTGGGTCTGGTTCTGTCCTTTCCTCAATTTTAAACGTCTTGGATGAAGCTCTTGGAGACATGCTTATTGATAAAACCATATCAGGGGTCATGTTTTCAGTTATAGTCACTACAATTGGTATGTTATTTTACAATGAGAGGTCAGCCAGAAGAGTAAAGTGTCCAGACACAATAACATGTAAAGACACAGCTGAAGGAGCTAGGAATGTTTACATAAAGGTAAGGAATGGAAAGAAGGAAGATTTTTGAATAGACTTATGGATTTATTCTAGTTTGTTCTTGTGGACAGAATAATGGTAGATTTCAGGTCATTATAGTGAAATATCCTAAACAAGAATGTCCTCACAATGAAATAGATTATTTATGAGAATATAAACTCCCTGTCATCAAAAGATTATCAGGGAAATATGGAAGACCAGTAGGATTAGACAAGGGATTATTATCAATATATTTGGGTGAGTGCTTGGGTCAAATACGCTGATAGGGATTTTCAACTTTTATGTTCTTTGACTCTTTGTCACAAATCCAAGTAAAATACCATGAACATGCTAAAGGGCCTGGGCAAATGGTATTTATGGCTCCTCTGAGTGCTTAAAACATCATAAGACAAAATAAGTTCTTGCTGAACTCTAGGAATGCAAAGAATAGTTGAATAATACCTTTGTAGGAAAAAAAAAAGAGACTATTCTCTGATATCTGAAAACTCTGTTGACCAATTATATATTTGCCTTTCCACCATAATATGAATAGAACATCATGTGGTTTTTACCTAAGCAAAATTTTTGTGAGTTTGTGTGCATTATAGCAGTCACAGTGTATGCATCCAGATCAGTGTGTTAGTATAAACAGATGGAAATATGCTTCTCAGCTGATGAGTAACGTTAAGAGCCCTTCTCATCCTGTTTCACAAAACACCTAAACCCACACACTTTCTGCCCTGGTTTCTCTTTTTTTTTTTTTTTCCATATTTATCTCTGAATTGTTTTTAATTTCCAGAAATGGAATGACCACCTGCCTTTCAAACATACTACAAAACCAGCAGTGATTATGGTTGATTTTTGCTAGTCAGTTATTTTATAGAAAACATGTACCAAATGACAGCAGAGTCACCAGCTGATGAGAAGATTTATTATGTATATAACATTGTGCTTTTCATAGGAGTCAGCAGAATTGTGTTATGACTGTACTACCAAAGTGTTTCTATCAGGCTGAGAGCTGTAACATTCAAATGGTACCTTAAGGAACCGAGCTGTGTGCTCACTACTGAACACTACTTTTTTAAAAAGGAGGATTAAACAAAATTTATAAGAGAAAAAGATAACTTTTGCAGTTAAGATATATAATCTGTTCCTTTCCGGGGTTAGCAAGGCTGCTACTTGATCAACAAACATGTCCTCTTCTTGGCACATGACTACATTCTGTTTCCCAGAATCCTTTGTAATTGTTTATAACTGAATTTTAAGCAGTGGAATGTGAGCAGACATGATGTGTGCTATTTGGCTTGACTCCCCCAAAATTCCCATGGGTGATCCTCCATGTAATTTCCCCCTACACAGCTTGATGCACGTAGCCTTGGAAATTGGAAATCACATATTGAAGATGACAGAAATACAGTATAGAGGAGAACGAGTTTTTAGAGAATGTAGTCTGCCTATAAGGAACAATTTATTTGGTGGTCATATTAGTAACAGATAAAAAATATGCCCAGACAGTTTTATAAAAGAGATCGACCAATATCTAAGGAACTCTAATCTCTATGTTTTATAACACACTCAAAAGAAGATTAAAGAAACAAAACATATGAAAATAATTGTTTTCTTATAAGCCTCTTCCTGAAAATAAAAGGAAGAAAACACCACCAATTTATTTTATGAAACTGATATAATGTGATATTAAATATGGACACAAACTATACAAGAAATGTAATTTCACTTATGAACCAGAACATTTTAAATTATAATATTGAATCTACCAAGTGAATCCACAAATGTATATATAAAAAAAGTATGCCTTATTCCAAGACTGAGGATACTGTTCAACAATTTATTAATTTAATACTCCACAGAGACAGACTGAAAGAGAAATATATATGATTATGTCAATTGGGATAGAGAACAAATTATATAAGAAAAAAACTATAATTTATAACAAAAAAGTTACAAACTAGGAATAGAAACTTTCTTGTACAATATGACTAAAAGGATCTACCAAAAATTCACAATGATCATTATCTTTAATTGTGAAGTGTTATAGACATGTTTCATTAAAAGTGAAATATGGTAAAGAAGCCCACTTTTACTGCTTCTAATTTACATTATACTGGAGTTCCTACCCAGTTCAGTAAGATTAGGAAATAAGTTAGAAGTGTAGGTATTGGAAACAAAGGTCCAAAAGAGTCATTGACCATACATAATGTAATTCTCTTTGTAGAATATTCAAAAGAAGTTACATACTATTTAAATTGATAAAATTGATAAGAATTCAGCTAGACTACAAAAAAGGATGTTAATTCTTCCTACAATAAATGTACAAATTTGATACAATTATATGAAAACTTCTACTTTTATTCACAGAATTCAATAAGATTAATCTAGTATTAATATTGAAGGGCAACAGACAAAAAATAGCCAAGACAATCCTGATTAAGAGAAAGAAAGAAAGAAACTTATTCTGTCATACTCTCAAGACAAATTATGAAACGCTGGCAGAAAGATACCAACCAGAATGAAACTAATAGAAACAAAATATACAACATGCACAGAACACACACAGAAGTTTTGAATATGATGATGGAATATAACAAATCAGGGAAAAATAACATACCATACAATCAATGGTGCTAGGACAATGGCTACATTCAAAAAAAGATAGGGGGTCCAGGGCCGCAGATACACCAGAAATACATCTACACGTGGAACAACTCCTACAGAACACCTACTGAACGCTGGCAGAAGACCTCAGACCTCCCAAAGGGCAAGAAACCCCCCACGTACCTCAGTAGGGCAAAAGAAAAAAGAATAAATAGAGACAAAAGAATAGGGATGGGACCTGCACCAGTGGGAGGGAGCAGTGGAGGAAAGGTTTCCACACACTAGGAAGCCCCTTCGCAGGCGGAGACTGCGGGTGGCGGAGGAGGGAAGCTTCGGAGCTGCGGAGGAGAGCAAAGCAACAGGGGTGCAGAGGGCAAAGCGGAGAGATTCCCGCACAGAGGATCAGGGTCGACCGGCACTCACCAGCCCGAGAGGCTTCTCTGCTCACCCGCCAGGGTGGGTGGGGCTGGGAGCTGAGGATTGGGCTTTGGTCGGAGCGCCGGGAGAGGACAGGTGTTGGCGGCATGAACACAGCCTGCAGGGGGTTAGTGCGCTACAGCTAGCCGGAACGGAGTCTGGGGAAAAGTCTGGACCTGCCGAAGAGGCAAGAGACTTTTTCTTCCCTCTTTGTTTCCTGGTACGTGAGGAGAGGGGATTAAGAGCGCTGCTTAAAGGAGCTCCAGAGACGGGCACGAGCCGCGGCTAAAACCGCAGATCCCAGAGACGGGCATGAGATGATAAGGCTGCTGCTGCCACGACCAAGAAGCCTGTGTGCGAGCACAGGTCTCTATCCACACCCTCCTTCCAGGGAGCCTGTACAGCCCGCCACTGCCAGGGTCCCAGGATCCAGGGACAACTCCCCCGGGAGAACGCACAGTGCGCCTCAGGCTGGTGCAAAGTCCCGCCACCCTCTGCCTCCGCAGGCTCGCCCCGCACTCCGTGCCCCTCCCTCTCCCTGGCCTGAGTGACCCAGAGCCCCCAAATCAGTGGCTCCTTTAACCCCATCCTGTCTGAGCGAAGAACAGATGCCCTCTGGCGACCTACACGCAGAGGCAGGGCCAAATCCAAAGCTGAACCCCTGGGAGCTGTGAGAACAAAGAAGAGAAAGGGAAATCTCTCCCAGCAGCCTCAGAAGCAGCGGGTTAAAGCTCCACAATCAACTTGATGTACCCTGCATCTGTGGAATACATGAATAGACAACAAATCATCCCAAATTAAGGAGGTGGACTTTGAGAGCGAGATTTATGATTTTTTCCTCTTTTCCTCTTTTTGTGAGTGTGTATGTGTATGCTTCTGTGTGAGATTTTGTCTGTATAGCTTTGCTTCCACCATTTGTCCTAGGGTTCTATCCATCCTTTTTTTTTTTTCATTTTTATCTTTTCTCTTAATAATAATTTTTTTATTTTAATAACTATTATATTTTGTCTTACTTTATTTTACTTTATCTTCTTTCCTTCTTTTTTTCCTTCCTTCCCTCCTTCCATCCTCCCTCCCTCCTTTCTTTTTCTTTCTTCTTTGCTTTCTTTCTACTTCTACTAATACTTTCGTTCTACTTTTTCTCCCTTTTATTCTGAGCCGTGTGGACGAAAGGCTCTTGGTGCTGCAGCCAGGAGTCAGTGCTGTGCCTCTGAGGTGGGAGAGCCAACTTCAGGACACTGGTCCACAAGAGACCTCCCAGCTCCACATAATTTCAAATGGCAAAAATCTCCCAGAGATCTCCATCTCAACACCAGCACCCAGCTTCACTCAACGACAAGCAAGCTACAGTGCTGGACACCCTATGCCAAACAACTACCAAGACAGGAACACCACTCCACCCATTAGCAGAGTGGCTGCCTAAAATCATAATAAGGCCACAGACAGCCCAAAACACACCACCAGACATGGACCTACCCACCAGAAAGACAAGATCCAGCCTCATCCACCAGAACACAGGCACTAGTCCCCTCCACCAGGAAGCCTACACAACCCACTGAACCAACCTTAGCCACTGGGGACAGACACTAAAAACAACGGGAACTACGAACCTGCAGCCTGCAAAAAGGAGACCCCAAACACAGGAAGATAAGCAAAATGAGAAGACAGAAAAACACACAGCAGATGAAGGAGCAAGATAAAAACCCAGCAGACCTAACAAATGAAGACGAAATAGGCAGTCTACCTGAAAAAGAATTCAGAATAATGATAGTAAAGATGATCTAAAAGCTTGGAAATAGAATAGAGAACATGCAAGAAACTTTTAAAAAGGACCTAGAAGAACTAAAGAGGAAACAAACAACGATGAACAACACAATAAATGAAATTAAAAATACTCTAGATGGGATCAATAGCAGAATAACTGAGGCAGAAGAACGGATAAGTGACCTGGAAGATAAAATAGTGGAAATAACTACTGCAGAGCAGAATAAAGAGAAAAGAATGAAAAGAACTGAGGATGGTCTCAGAGACCTCTGGGACAACATTAAATGCACCAACATTCGGATTATAGGGGTTCCAGAAAAAGAAGAGAAAAAGAAAGGGACTGAGAAAATATTTGAAGAGATTATAGTTGAAAACTTCCCTAATATGGGAAAGGAAATAGTTAATCAAGTCCAGGAAGCACAGAGTCCCATACAGGATAAATCCAAGGAGAAATACTCCAAGATGCATATTAATCAAACTGTCAAAAATTAACTACAAAGAAAACATATTAAAAGCAGCAAGGGGAAAACAACAAATAACACACAAGGGAATCCCCATAAGGTTAACAGCTGATCTTTCAGCAGAAACTCTGCAAGCCAGAAGGGACTGAAAGGACATATTTAAAGTGATGAAGGAGAAAAACCTGCAACCAAGATTACTCTACTCAGCAAGGATCTCATTCAGATTTGATGGAGAAATTAAAACCTTTACAGAAAGCAAAAGCTGAGAGAGTTCAGCACCACCGAACCAGCTTTACAACAACTGCTAAAGGAACTTCTCCAGGCAAGAAACACAAGAGAAGGAAAAGACCTACAATAACAAACAAAAAGCAATTAAGAAAATGGCAATAGGAACATACATATCGATAGTTACCTTAAATGTAAATGGACTAACTGCTCCCACCAAAAGACCCAGATTGGCTGAATGGATACAAAAACAAGACCCATATATTTGCTGTCTACAAGAGACCCACTTCAGACCTAGAGACACATACAGACTGAAAGTTAGGGGAAGGAAAAAGATATTCCATGCAAATGGAAACCAAAAGAAAGCTGGAGTAGCAATTCTCATGAGACAAAATAGACTTTAAAATAGACAATTAGAAGAGAAAAAGAAGGACACTATATAATGATCAAGGGATCGATCCAAGAAGAAGATATAACTATTGTCAATACTTATGCACCCAACATAGGAGCACCTCAATACATAAGGCAAATACTAACAACCATAAAAGGGGAAATCAACAGTAACACATTCATAATAGGGGACTTTAACACCCCATTTTCACCAAAATGATTATCATCCAAAATGAAAATAAATAAGGAAACACAAGCTTTAAATGATACATTCAACAAGATGGACTTAATTGATATTTATAAGACATTCCATCCAAAAACAACAGAATACACATTTTTATCAAGTGCCCGTGGAACATTCTCCAGGACAGATCATATCTTGGATCACAAATCAAGCCTTGGTAAATTTAAGAAAATTGAAATTGTATCAAGTATCTTTTCCAACAACAAGGCTATGAGACTAGATATCAATTACAGGAAAATATCTGTAAAAAATACAAACACATGGAGGCTAAACAATACACTACTTAACAATGAAGTGATCACTGAAGAAATCAAAAAATATGTAGAAACAAATGACAATGGAGACACGACGACCCAAAACCTATGGGATGCAGCAACAGCAGTTCTAAGAGGGAAGCTAATAGCAATACAATCCTACCTTAAGAAACAGGAAACATCTCAAATAAACAACCTAATCTTGCTCCTAAAGCAATTAGAGGAAGAAGAACGAAAAAAACCCAAAGTTAGCAGAAGGAAAGAAATCATAAAAATCAGATCAGAAATAAATGAAAAATAGATGAAGGAAACGATAGCAAAGATCAATAAAACTAAAAGCTGGTCCTTTGAGAAGATAAACAAAATTGATAAAATATTAGCCAGACTCATCAAGAAAAAAAGGGAGAAGACTCAAATCAATAGAATTAGAAATGAAAAAGGAGAAGTAACAACTGACACTGCAGAAATACAAAAGACCATGAGAGATTACTACAAGCAACTCTATGCCAATAAAATGGACAACCTGGAAGAAATGGACAAATTCTTAGAAACACACAACCTGCCAAGACTGAATCAGGAAGAAATAGAAAATATGAACAGACCAATCACAAGCACTGAAATTGAAACTGTGATGAAAAATCTTCCAACAAACAAAAGCCCAGGACCAGATGGCTTCACAGGAGAATTCTATCAAACTTTTAGAGAAGAGCTAACACCTATCCTTCTGAAACTCTTCCAAAATATAGCAGAGGTAGGAACACTCCCAAACTCATTCTACGAGGCCACCATCACCCTGATACCAAAGCCAGACAAGGATGTCACAAAGAAAGAAAACTACAGGCCAATATCACTGATGAGCATAGATGCAAAAATCCTCAACAAAATACTAGCAAACAGAATCCAACAGCACATTAAAAGGATCATACATCATGATCAAGTGGTGTTTATTCCAGGAATGCAAGGATTCTTCAATGTACACAAATCAATCAACGTGATACACCATATTAACAAATTGAAGGAGAAAAAACATATGATCATCTCAATAGATGCAGAGAAAGCTTTCGACAAAATTCAACACCCATTTATGATAAAAGCCCTGCAGAAAGTAGGCATAGAGGGAACTTTCCTCAAGATAATAAAGACCATAGATGACAAACCCACAGACAACATCATCCTCAATGGTGAAAAACTGAAAGCATTTCCACTAAGATCAGGAAGAAGACAAGGTTGCCCACTCTCACCACTATTATTCAACATAGTTTTTGGAAGTATTTGCCACAGTAATCAGAGAAGAAAAAGAAATAAAAGGAATCCAAATTGGAAAAGAAGAAGTAAAGCTGTCACTGTTTGCAGATGACATGATACTATACATAGAGTATCCTAAAGATGCTACCAGAAAACTAGCAGAGCTAATCAATGAATTTGGTAAAGTGGCAGGATACAAAATTAATGCACAGAAACCTCTGACATTCCTATACAGTAATGATAAATCTGAAAGTGAAATCAAGAAAACACTCCCATTTACCATTGCAACAAAAAGAATAAAATATCAAGGAATAAACCTACCTAAGGATACAAAAGAACTGTATGCAGAAAATTATAAGACACTGATGAAAGAAAGTAAAGATGATACAAATAGATGGAGAGATATACCATGTTCTTGGATTGGAAGAATCAACATTGTGAAAATGACTCTACTATCTGAAGCAATCTACAGATTCAATGCAATCCGTAGCAAACTACCACTGGCATTTTTCACAGAACTAGAACAAAAAATTTCACAGTTTGTATGGAAACACAAAATACCCCGAATAGCCAAAGCAATCTTGAGAACAAAAAATGGAGCTGGAGGAATCAGGCTCCCTGACTTCAGACTATACTACAAAGCTACAGTAATCAAGACAGTATAGTACTGGCACAAAAACCGAAAGATAGATCAATGGAACAGGATAGAAAGCCCAGAGATAAACCCACACACATATGGTCACCTTATCTTTGATAAAGGAGGCAGGAATGTACAGTGGAGAAAGGACAGCCTCTTCAATAAGTGGTGCTGAGAAAACTTGACAGGTACATGTAAAAGAATGAGATTAGATCATTCCCTAAAACCATACACAAAAATAAGCTCAAAATGGATTAAAGACCTAAATGTAAAGCTGGAAACTATCAAACTCTTAGAGGAAAACATAGGCAGAACACTCTATGCCATAAATCACAGCAAGATCCTTTTTGACCCACCTCCTAGAGAAATGGAAATAAAAACAAAAATAAGAAAATGGGACCTAGTGAAACTTCAAAGCTTTTGCACAGCAAAGGAAACCATAAACAAGACCAAAAGACAACCCTCAGAATGGGAGAAAATATTTTCAAATGAAGCAACTGACAAAGGATTAAGCTACAAAATTTATGAGCAGCTCATGCAGCTCAGTAACAAAAAAACAAACAACCCAATCCAAAAATGGGCAGAACACCTAAATAGACATTTCTCCAAAGAACATATACAGACTGCCAACAAACACATGAAAGAATGCTCAACATCATTAATCATTAGAGAAATGCAAATCAAAACTACAATGAGATATCATCTCACACTGGTCAGAATGGCCATCATCAAAAAATCTAGAAACAATAAATGCTGGAGAGGGTGTGGAGAAAAGGGAACCCTCTTGCATTGTTGGTGAGAATGTAAATTGATACAGCCACTGTGGAGAACAGTATGGAGGTTCCATAAAAAACTACAAATAGAACTACCATATGACCCAGCAATCCCACTACTGGGCATATACCCTGAGAAAACCATAATTCAAAAAGAGTTATGTACCAAAGTGTTCATTGCAGCTCTATTTACAATAGCCCGGAGATGGAAACAACCTACATGTCCATCATCGGATGAAAGGATAAAGAAGCTGTGGCACATATATACAATGGAATATTACTCAGCCATAAAAAGAAATGAAATTGAGCTATTTGTAATGAGGTAGATAGACCTAGAGTCTGTCATACAGTGTGAAGTAAGTCAGAAAGAGAAAGACAAATACCGTAGGCTAACACATATCTATGGGATTTAAGAAAAAATAATGTCATGAAGAACCTAGGAGTAAGACAGGAATAAAGACACAGACTTACTAGAGAATGGACTTGAGGATATGGGAAGGGGGAAGGGTAAGCTGTGACAAAGTGAGAGAGAGGCATGGACATATATATACACTACCAAACGTAAGGTAGATAGATAGTGGGAAGCAGCCGCATAGCACAGGCAGATCAGCTCAGTGCTTTGTGACCGCCTGGAGGGGTGGGATAGGGAGGGTGGGAGGGAGGGAGATGCAAGAGGGAAGAGATATGGGAACATATGTATATGTATAACTGATTCACTTTGTTATAAAGCAGAAACTAACACACCATTGTAAAGCAGTTATACTCCAATAAAGATGTAAAATATATATATATATATATATAAAGTAGATTTTGACCTCACATTATGCACAGAAGTAAGATGGACATATATTAAAAGCCTAAATATTAAAATCTAAATATTTAAATGTTTAAAAATATAGATATTGAAGTTGGAAATGAGTAAGACATAAAACATAGATATTTATGCATATGTGAGACACCATAAAAATTTTAAAAGAAGCCACACATCTGTAGGAGGTATTTATAATGAATGTAAACAAGCAAAAAATATTGGTAACCTGAATATACAAAAATGTCCAACAGTTCAATAAGTAAAAAGAAACAAAAACAAAGAACAGGTTAATAAAAATGGATACAGGATATAAATAGGAAATTCATAAAAGAGTAAACTTGAATGTTCAATTATTTGAGAAGAAGTAGAAATTCATTAATAGTTAGGAATATTTAAATTAAAACAACACATATTCAAATCCATAATATTGGTAAAGCTTTAAAAGTTAGAAAATACCAAGGCGATGAGGATGCCAGAAAATTAAATATTATACAGTGATGAAATCACTATAAATCTGCAAATAATTTGAAAACAGCTAATAAAATTAAAGATGCACATATATCTCTATAATTTCATTTCTAAGTATTTATATACCTAGAGCCTAGTTTCTGTAAAGTGTGGTCCTCCATCACCTGGGAACTTGTTACAAATGCAAAATCTCAGGTGCATCCACATCAACTAATCAAAAGCTGCAATTTAATGAGATCTCCAAGTAATTTATATGTATATTAAAATTTGAGAAGCACTGTCCCAGACAAAAGTACTGGTTCTCAAAAATTGGATGCATATTAGGATCACCTGGGATGTTCTTAAAATATTCCAATGCATGGACCCTACTGCAGAAAACTAAATATATTCAAAAGCTTCCCAGATGATTTCATTGTGTATCCATGGTTGAGAACCTGTGTTAAAGAAAATCTCACATATGCCCAGGGAAGTTTATCAAAGATTATATAGTTTGAAAAGGCAAAAACCTAGGTAATTCCATGGATTTATCAACTGTTAGGTTATACAACAGTATCCTCAACTGTAGACAAAATGTTTTAATGAGATCTTATATGTATCAATATTGACTACTGTAAAAAATAATATGTTGAGGGCAAGAAGACAATTGGTGGAGAAAGAACAGGCAAATACATTAACTGAACAGAATAAAAAGCCCAGAAATAGACCCACATAAATATAGTCAACTGATCTTTGACAAAGAAGCCAAGGCTTCTTTGTGTTAATGGAGCAAAGACAGTCTTTTCAAAAAATCATGCTGGAATAACTGGACAACAACATGAAAAAAAATGAATCTAAAAAAGACCTTATGCCTTTCACAAAAATTAACTCAAAGTGTTTATAAACCTAAATGCAAAACTATAAAACTCCTAAAAGATAACATATGAGAAAATCTAGATGACCTTGGGTATGGTAATGACTCTTTAGATACAACACCAAAGGCACAATGCAAGAAAGAAACAATTGGTAAGCTGGATTTCATTAAAATTACAAGCTTCAGCTCTGCAAAAGACAATGTCAAGAGAATCAGAACACATGCCACAGAGTGGAAGAAAATATTTGCAAAAGACACATCTGATAAAAGCCTTTATCCAAGATGTACAAAGAATTCTTAAAACAACAATAAACAACCCAATTTTAAAAAATGGGCTAAAGATTTTAACAGACAACTCACCAAAGAATATTTATCAATGGCAAATAAGCATATGAAAAGATGCTCCACATTATATGTCATCAGGGAAATGCAAATTAAAACAATAAAATACTAAATATTACACACCTATTAGAATGGTCAAAATCGGGAACACTGACAACATCAAATACTGGAGGGGATACGGAGCAATAGGAACTCTCATACAGTGCTGGTGGGAATGTAAAATGGTACAGCCACTTTGGAAGGCAGTTGGTAGTTTTTTTACAAACTAAACATACTCTTACCATATGATTCGGCAATCATGCTCCTTGATTTACCCAAAGGAGTGGAAGAATATGTCCCCAAAAATCCTGCACCTGAATGTTTATAGTAGCTTTATTCATAATCACCAAAACCTGGAAGTGATCAAAATGTTCTTTAGTAGGTGAATGGATGAATAAACTATGGTACTTCCAGATAATGGAATATTATTTAGTGCTTAAAAGAAATGAGCTATCAAGCCATGAAAAGACTTGGAGGAAACTTAAATGCATATTTCTAAGTGAAAGGAGCAAATCTGAAAAGGCTACATACTGTGTGAGTTCACCAAAATGATACTCTAGAAAAAGCAGAAATAAGGAGACACTAAGGAGATAAAAGGTTGCCAGGGGTTAAGAGGGTGAGAGGAGCACTGACAAGACAGAGAATATAGGATTTGGGGCCAGTGAAAATTCTTTGTATAATATTATAATGATGGGTATAGATCATTATACATTTTTCCAAACTCACAGACCAAACAGCACTAAGAGTGAACCATAATGAACATGGACTTTGAGTGATTATGATGTGTGAATGTAGGTCGTCAATTGTAACAAATGTACCACTCTGCTGGGGGATGTTGATAATGCAGGAGGCCGCACATATGTAGAGGCAGATATATGGGAAATCTCTCTACGTTCCTTTCAATTTCCCTGTGACTCTAAAACTGCTCTAAGAAACAAAGCCTTAATATAAAAATTATATGTATTGATCTCACACATATTCTGTAAATTATTATGGTTAAGTATACACAATAAAAATGTGAAAAACATGTGTAGGAAGGATACACACTAAGAGTAGATACAAATAGGAATCCTGGAAGGGAAATAGGAGTAAATATTTAGTTTTATATATTATTTCCATTTTATAAGTGAAGTGAATCAATATTATCAAATGGTTAGTGTATTGGTGTATTGATGCTGATATATGTTAAGCTATCTGTATTTTTCAAATCACAAAAAAATAAAAAATAAATAAACACTTAAAGCCAATATAGATTAAAAGGGTTCTTATTTCCTAAGGTTGTTGTGAACCTGTAAATGAGATCTGATGCTTGAATGAAGTAATCGCTTTGGAAAGTGAATGCTACATAGGTATTAGCTGTCATTAGTAATAAATGTTCTAATGGTAAATGAAACAAAAATCACAATTATTAACTGCTGTTACTAATAAAAATGAAATCCACATAAAATGAACCAAAAGCATTAATCATTTTCCAGCCTCAAACAGTCTTCTCTCAAATGGTTCCTTTTTCCTTTATGCTTTTCCATCTTTCTGTATGTGTTCAACCTAACCTTCCTTCCTTTCCTTACTTTACCCTTCCTTTCTTCTTTTTGTTTTCTTTCTTTTATAAGTTCTTGCTTATTACTTTTCCATATGATTTATTCATTTCCTATTTCTTTCTTTTTACATTTTTCCTTTTTTCTCAACAAATTATGACTGTGACATGCAGTAATTACACAAGTAAATTATCATATAGTTTTCTTTTTATAAATTTAATTAATTAATTTATTTTTGGCTGCATCGAGTCTTTGTTGCTACGCGCGGGCTTTCTCTAGTGGTGGCGAGCGGGGGCTACTCTTGGTTGTGGTGCACAGGCTTCTCATTGCTGTGGCTTCTCTTGTTGTGGAGCACGGGCTCTAGGTGCATGGGCTTCAGTAGTTGTAGCACGTGAGCTCAGTAGCTGTGGCTTGCAGGCTCCAGAGCACAGGCTCAGCAGCTGTGGCACACAGGCCCAGCTGCTCCGCAGCATGTGGGATCTTCCTGGACCAGGGCTTGAACCCACGTCTCCTGCATTGGCAGGTGGATTCTCAACCACTGCACAACCAGGGAAGCCCTATCATACAGTTTTAATAAGTAATTTCTAGATATCGAACATTAAATGTATTTGACCCAATGGAATCACTAACGTTATGATAAAATTGAAAAATTTAAAACCAAACAATTAATATCAACAAATATGTATATTATACACATAATATATATTTATATATAAACACAAATAACGTCAATGAAAAAACATTAATTTTTTGTTGGCTGCATTTCCAGTAAATTCTATGGTGTGTGTGACCAAACATCAGGCCAATGGATTGAGGCAAAGGGAGCATTAAAAAGATATAATTTCCCCAAACTATTGGGAAACTGGAAGTCTACATACTTCAGGAAGGAAGCAGTGTTCCATTTAATGGTGTACTGTGAAAGAACAGCTAAAATTTAGACCAGACCACCTTCGGGAATCATTTCAAAAGTCTCAGTCCCAGAGAACTGGTACATTTCTACAGGTACACATAGGCCTTGGATAAGCCAACTTTCGATCATGAAAATCTAGACTTTGCAGCAATGCTGATGTCAACCTTGCTCTCCTGACTGTATATTAATACAGTTCTAAATTCTAGCTGCATTCAGCCAGCCTGAATTCCCATCAATTCTCTTGAGCTCCCGCCATCACACACACTCATACAATTTTCTAGACACGTAAATAGATGTCTTCTGTGAGCTACCCACCCCTGTCTCAGGAGGCATTACAGAGCCCGGGCTGTGTTTCAGCTGGTGCCGAATGAGTCCTATTATTTACACCTCTCCTTGGGAGGTGCGGAGGGTACTTTGGAGAAGATGCTTTGCCGATGTACAGCATTCTCATCAACCATCTTTATTTTACTCCTTAACTTTGGAGGTAATGATAAAGTTACTGCTCTTTTTCAACCCATCCAAAAACAATTTTGATTTTGTATTTATCATCATGTTTAAGTAATCTAGAAAGTGGAGTGAGATTAAAAGCCAGAAGAGAGGTTTGACCAACCCGGATGCAGCGTAACCTGGGGTAATCAACTCGTTTGTTTTAACACAGTGAAGATTAGTTGGAAGAATTTTTCAAAATGAAATCCAGGGTAAAAATTACTTGGGTAAAAAATATCGATCATGTACAAGGTACTGTGCTCTTTTAAACAAGGCACATGTCACACTCCCCTATCATCTCCCAGTGAGCCAGGGGCCATGCAAGTACAAAGAGATATCACAAAGGGAGGAAGTAAAATGCTCCATACCAAATGATAAGATACCAACTAAGGTCTGGAAGAGTTGAGGAACACTTTGCTTAGATTGCTAGGAAAGACTTTTTAAAGGTCATAGGTTTTATATAGGGGCCTGATATAGATTATTATTGGCCAAAGGGTAGGGACCATGGGCTAGCAATTTTTACAATAAACACTTATATCATTGGAACTCATTAAATATTTGTCACATGGTGGAAGAAAGGCTTTGTATCACTAACGAGGAGAAGGGACTTCAGACAAGCCAGCATTTTTTGCAGAAAGACTGATGGAAATACTAAGGGAGAGAAGGAAATATTTCTTGACTATTTAATATGAGTGAAACATTGTGCTACGTACTTCTTATCCAGTACCTCATTTATTTCTTACAGTCACGTTATGGATTTGGAATTATTAACCTAATTATTAATTATTAAAATCTGAGAATAATTATTAATTATAAATCTCAGAACACACATATAATAAGAGACAAGACTGCATCTCCTTTACTGTTTGATATACCAAAACATGCTGCCTGCTACATTAAGGATTGAAGCCAGTGAGTCATGCTAATAAGATTCAAATTTAAAATGTCCCATATGCAGTTAAAGGTCATGGACTCTAGAGTTAGGCTGCCTTGAAACTCTGTTGCTCACTATCTTTTTGACATTGCACCAGCAATATAAATTCTAAGACCCTTGGTTTCTTCTTGTAAAATCAGAATAATTATAGAAACTACATAATAGTGTGGTTTTTTTTGTAAGAATACATGAGATAATATATGTACAGAATCAGAACATTCCCTGGCATAAATTGTATATTTGATAAATGTTAGCTCTGTAGAACTTAAATTCTTGCATTGGATAGCTTTGGGAGTCATGTTCTGGTTATTTTTTTTTTAATTTCAAAATGATTCTGAATAATGTTTACATTTCTCTCAATGTATTTGTTTTTATTTCCTTCTAGTAACACTCTCTGGCCACTGACTCCTCATCTATGATTAGATAGCCTGCACCATAAACTTTGTCACACATTTTCTATTTGTGTTGATCATCTTTATGGAGTATCTTTAGAAAAAATAACAGGGCTTATTTTGTTTGACCTGAATTTCTGTAGTATCTTGTTATAGAATGTGTTCATATATAAAATCTTTATGCTTTCTTTCATTACACATCATTGTCATAAAAAGGAAATGTGTCTTTAATATTGGTCAATTGATGGCCAATGATGTTAAAGGACACAAAGAGCCAAACATTCTCACCTTCCAGACCCAGGAGCTCTCTCTCCATATAAAGCACAGCTGGGTGGGAGTGAGAGCTGTAGAGAAGCCAACCCCCTGAAGTTATGACAGGCTTTTGGATATTGCCACTGACTCCAGCCCATTTAGAGGGTAGAATCAGACTTGGAGAAGCAGAGAGTGCCCACAGCCCAAAGATAAACAGAAATTGAAAAAAAAAAATACAAAGATAGTTATTGTTAAAGAGAAAATTCATGGTGAGGAATCATCTTAAATAAGAAATAAAAGATGCAAAAGAATTAAAATTAAAAAAAAATGAACTCTTACTAAAGAGTAACAAAAAAAGATTATAAAAAAGAAAGCTAAGACTGGGTGGAAAATACAAAATAAAATAACATGTAATAAAAGAATAGGATATAGTGGTAACTAATATTGATTGCATATTCACTATATGCCAGACACTCTTCTAAACATTTCTACATATTAAAGCATTCCACTCTCTCAATATTTATGAGACATTATTATTTTCATTTTGCTGATGGGGAGACGAGGCAAGTTCATTAACTTGCTCAGATCACTTAGCAGTTAACTGGGAATCTAGGATTCAAACTGAGCTGATCTGACTCAAACCTAATTGTTGTCTCCAAGGCTATACAGGCAGAAAAAGGAAACAAAAGAGATTTATAAAATAAACCCTGAAGAGAAAAGAAGCATATTGCATAGAGAAACCTCAGCAGCTCACAGAGCAATGGAGAAGTCTAGGTACCCTGCCCTTATAATCCTTTCCAACCTATTTCATGAGTGTAGCCATGAATGCATTCATGACAGGGATATAGGCACAGCTGCAGCTACTATATGCAGACATTTACATTTACCGCTATGCATTATTAAATCTATAGCCTCACGTATAGACTGTGTGCCTTTTGAGGGTAGAGAGAAAGGTCTTGCATTGATCTGTGTTCTTAATCATAGGCAGAATGTGTGATATTTTGTAGGTGCTCAAAAATCCTAGTTTGCTCCTCTCCCCATCCCGTTTCTTTATCCCCATAACACACCATTCATACTCTCATATTACATTTATAGTCAAAATTATTTGCTTTCTTCCCACATGTAATTCTCTGTGCCCTTATGCTCTGCCTTCTTCCTTGTTATCAGAGGTGTCCCTCTGTTCCTGTGCAGGCCCAGCCCTCCACTGAGCACTAAGCCCATTCTTATCACCTACTCAAGGGATTCATTACATTAATTCTCCTGTCCTCTCCTACATCACCCTGTATTTCACCTTTATTGGATCATTTCCATAACATGTGTTGAGATTTATGCAATCTTAAAAAAAAAAAACTAGAAGAACAACAAAAAACCTCTTGAGCCCTCTTTCCCCTCCAAATAGGCATCATTTCTACAGTAAACCTCCTCAAAATTGTGTCTATGCTCATGGTCCCAGTTGTCCTAATATCCTTCTCTCTTGATTTCACTCTAATTAGACTTCCAGCACCACCACTCCTATGCATTACCTTCTCTCTCATTGTTCCATAACTACCCATATGTTGCTTAATCCTGTGGTCAGTTCTCAGTCTTCATTTTACTTGATCTATTACCCAACCTTTGACATAGTTGCTCATTTTCCTCCTCTTGAAACACTTTCTTCACTTTGCTTCCAGCATATCATATTCTCTTGGTTTTCTCCCTCACTGGCCTCTCTCCCATTCAGCTCTGCTGGTCCTTCCTACCTCACCAGCCTCCTCATGTTAGAGCATCTCAAGGATGGATCCTGGAATCTTTTCTTTACCTACATTACCTCTTTAGTGATCCCATGAAATTTCATGGTTTTAGTTACCCCGTCAAAAGCAGACAACCTTCCCTAAATTATGGACACAGATCTCTCCCAGAGCTGAGTTGTAGGCACAGACATAACTGCCTGCTCATCATCTCCATGGGGTGGGTAATGTACACTCATCCTTAACGTGTCTAATGAGAACTCTTGTTATCCTCACTCACGCATTCCATGCTATCAGCCTTCCTTATCTCAATTAATAATAACTGGTGCTTCCAATTTGCTCAAACCAAAATCCTTGAAGTCACCTTAGGTTCTCTTTCTCTCACACTCCACAACCAGTAACAGTAAATCTCTGATTTTGCCTTAGGAGCTTTCTGACTGCCCTTCCTGTTGTCATTCTTGTCTCCTGCAATCAATTCTCAACATAGATGCCACAGTAATCCTAATAAAATAAATCAGATTGCATTGCTTTCTGCTCAAAACATTCCAGGGGTTTTCTATGTGTTGTGGACTGAATTGTGTTAGTGGTCGAAGTATGGATGCTAAAGGTGATTCTGATGAGAGCTCAGAAAGAAAAGAGGAGAGCTATACAGAAAGCTTCTACCATCTCAGAGAATACATTGATCATCATGAACAGGATGCTAGTAGAAATGTGAACATTAAGGATGCTTCTGGTAAGGGTTCGGATGGAAATGAAGAACATGTTATTGGAAACTGGAGGAGAGGCTATCCTTGTCATACAGTGGCAAAGAACATGGCTGAATTGTCATCTATTGCTTTGTGGAAGGTAGGACATGTAAACTATTAATTGGATATTTAGCAGAGGAGGTTTCTAAGCAAAGTGTTGAGGGTGAAGTTAGGTTCTCCGTACTACTTACAGTAAAATGCGAGAAGTGAGAAAGGAACTAAAAAGGAGCTCCTCAACAAAAAGAAACCAGAAATTAAAGATTTGGAAAACTTTCAGCCTATCTATCTTGCAAAAACTGAGAATATCTGTTCTGGAAGGAACACCAAGGATGTGGCCCAGAGCATACAGGCCCAGAGGGTAAGGCTCTTCGTTTTTTTTCAGAGCATGAGGCCACATCTTCACAGGGTCACCCAGGTCACTGGGTCATCTCAAAGAACCAAGGGGATAAGGCAGAAGCCTAGGGCTTGGGGGTGATACTGCCACCCCAGTGGGACCAGAGGGCAGAGGATACAGAGGATTATTCTCAAGCCTTAAAATATAATAGAATTTGCCCTAGCTAAATTTTACATATGCTTGGGACCTGTCACCCCTTTCTTCTGTCTGTTTTATTCCTTTTGGAAGGGGAATGCCTAGGCCTGTCTCACCATGGTACTTTGAACACACACTACTTATCTGATTTCACAAGTTCACAGACGGAGAGGAATTTTGGTTCAGGATGAACCATATCTAGAGTCTCATCTATACCTGATTTAGATAATATTTAGATGAGACTTTGGACTTAGAATTGATGCTAAAATAGGTTAAGACATTTGGGCAGTTGGGATAGGATGAATGTATTTCACATGTAAGATGGATATGAATTTGGGGGAGGAATGGAGGCCAGGATGTTATGCACTGAATTCTGTCCCCATAAAATTCATATATTGAAGCCCTAACCCCCAATGTAACTATATTTGGAGATAAGGAGATAAGGTTACATGAGGTCATAAGGGTGGGGTTATATCTGACAGAACTTGTGTCCTTATAAGAAGAGGAAAAGGCACTGGAGCTCCCTCTATAAAGAGGCACATGTGCACTGGAGCTCCCTCTATAAAGAAGTACATGTGCACAGAGGAAAGGCCGTGTGAGGATGCAGCAAGAAGGCAGGTGTCTGCAAGTCAGGAAAAGGGCTCTCACCAGAAACTGACCCTAATGACACCTTGATCTTGGACTTCCACCCTCCAGAAGTGTGATAAAACCAATGTATGTTTTTTTAAATCATTCAATCTCTGGTATCTCACTATGGTAGCCCTAGCAAACCATCACACTCAGAGAAAAAGTTAAAGTCCTTTCAATGGCCAACAATGGCCTTCCCTCCTCATCCTATTACTTTTCTAATATCATATATTACTCTTTTTCCTGCCTGCTTCAGCCCCACTAGCTCCTTGCTTTAAGGCATTCACCTGCCTCAGGGACTATAACTTGCCGTTCCATATGTCTGGAGTCTTCCTTCAGATATATGCATAATTTTCTCTTGTGCCTCTTAAATCTTTGGTCAAATGTCACTGTGTAATATTTTTTTTCCCTGATCATTCTATTCACAAGTTTAAGCTTTTTACCTTTCCTTATAAAAGTTCCTCCATAGAACTTATACCTTCTAACATAATATATGAATTACTTATGCATTTTGTTTGTTGTCTTTTGCCACTAAAACAAAAGTTCCACGTTAACAGAGATTTTTATCAATCTTTGTCTCTGTTCAATCCTCAGATTCTGTCACATAGTGGATGCTCAATAAACATTTCTTAAATTAATTGAAATGTATTTAGATTTCCTTCTCTGATAGAGAATAATTGCCTTTATCTTTATTCCTAATGTCTATAGGGTGAATATAAAATATTAAATTTTATATTTTATTAAATATAAAATAAAATTAAAGTAATAAACCAAGCATCAGTCTTAAATAAAAGAGTAAATGCTTGATGAGTTTAGGCAGAGGAAACAGGAATCTAAAATCATATTCCTACCATTTCCATCAATTCTGATATTTATATAAACATTTCTATATAATATTTGAAAATGATTACTAAGAATATGACACTTACTTTAGACTGTTTATTTATTCATGTGTTATAAACATGATACTAAGCAGCAATTACATGACTTGTTGTCAATCTTCCCAACCACTGTGAACGTTGCAAGGTGAATTAATCAATAAGAATTTGTCTAATGTATTTCTAAGAGACCTGCTGGTATGGTCCAGTGCTATGGACTCATATCACAGTGTGAAAAAGTACATATTCATCTGTAGACACCAACAAATTTAGGTTCATATGTGGAATCACAGAGATGGCATTATCACTTTCAATGATAATCACTTTCAATGATAATAACACACTAGCACAGTTTTAGAGATAATTGGAATGTTGTGCTTGCTAGAGATTTCATTGTAAGCTCATCATAGTTTGCAAACAATATTTACAATTTCTCATGTTTCCTTTTGTAAAATGCTTAACTACTTGTCTGCTGTAATACATAATAGGAAGAGAACTGAAATCCATGTGCACCTGGTTTATTTAAATGACACATTTTTATTCATGTTCTCAGTAATAGGCATCGAAAGGCAAACAGAAATTAAGTGGTTAATGAAAATATAATGACTATAGAAAATTTGATTTTGCAAACCTCTCATTATCAACAGAAAAATTATTGAAAATAATCTCAAAACAATATAAGGGTTTCAGTCTATTACCTTTTTTTTTTGCAGTAAATTTGTATGTAAAATATCTACCACCCATCTACTCAGAAATTCCCATTATTATTTCTAAAATTAAGGAATATCCAATTTAATAACATAAATTTGGGGATAAATTTAATAACATAAATTTGGGGACAATAAATAATTAAGTCTATGTCATGAAAATTCACATCACTTAAACAAGGTCTTTGCTATCCCCATTCAGAGAGTATTAGTTCCTGGCCTAAGCTTTTTAATCAGTTGTTCTTTCAATCTGGCCAAGGAGACACAGCAAAGATGATATTGAGATTTTTAAGAAAATACATTATAAAATATTCACAAATCTAACTCTGAAGTCAAGTACCATTTGAATTAAAAAAAATTCTTAAAGTTCTGTTTCATACTAAAGTTGGAATAACCATGATTCAGAGCTTAAAATGGTCAAAGAGTAGAGCTCTATGGAAATAAAGATTTTTTTATACTGTAATATAAGAAGTATCAAATGAATGTGCTGATCCATGCAATGTAAGAAATAATTACACCTCAAAATCCTTTTGGGAATACGCTTCCTCCAATTCCCCCCCCACACACAATATCCAGCAGATATTTTTCTCACAGCAGCCACAGTTTCCTCGTGTCAGAACCAGAAACCGGCTGTAATATAAACTGCTGTAATATAAACAATAATTCATATTGATGAAGAATTTATTTTTTTCCCAGAACTGTGGTAAGGGATTTGTATACATTATCTCATTCAGTCTTCACCATGGCCCCATAAATTGATATTCTTATTATCTCTACTTAGTAGATTAAAAAAAAAAAATTAGTAGTTGAGTAATCTGCCAAAGTTATAAGACAAGTAAATGTCAGAGTTGGGCTCAGACTTAGATGTGTTTTGGCACTAAAATCCTTGTTCATAATCACCTTTTTTTAATGCTAGTGTACCACACAAATTTAAGTACCACACAGATATATCTGTCTGTTTTTGAAATCAATACTCTATGAAATGTTTTGAAGAATTACTAGAAAGCATATAACATTAAATTGTGTGTAATTTTGCACCAAAATATGGTTAATAAAGGCCTTTGATGTAAAATGAAAACTTTGAACATTTATGGACAGAGAGACTAAACATTTTCTGTATTAGGTAAGAAAATATAACTCAACTGAACAAATGACAATAACAACAAAATGTCTAGAAAAAAGACTGCCTAGTAGTGGATATAAGTAGAAGTAACAATGCCTGAAAATAGAAATAATAAGATGATATTACATTATATAGCTAATGATTTAATTAATTCCTTATGAAGAGGAACCAAAGTTAATAGAAATCTTTCATGTTTAACTGCATACAATGCTTTATGTGATTCTTAATCTATGGTACAGATTTAATCCAACTTTCTTTTTTCTTTCTTACATTTACAAAGTCTGAGGTAACAAACTATTTCAAAACTTTTAAAATCAACATTTCAACTGAGGACACCCAACTGAGTGCTGTATATACAATTTGAAATTAGAGGGAGTAATCAGGTAAGCAGTTTCTCTTAATAAGGCCTATTCCTACTTCCCACCCGAGCAACTTTCACACTATAGAACCTCATCTGCAACTAAGAGAAAAACAGTGGGTACTATCAGGGACCCCTGAGATTTCTGAGGAGGTCTTTCTTTCTGGAGATGAGATTGGTCATATATAATAATTTGTTATGCTCTACTCCAAAATATCTTATACTCAGTTTCACACCTATATATTATTCTTTAAAATATTTTAAAACATCATTTATCTGTACTAAACAGAAAATATCTGAGGTAGCTGACTATAAGAAAAGATTTTGGTCTTTAGTGTACAAAATTGCAAATGACATCATATAACTTTTTACCAGGAAGAGTAAAACACACCAACCTCTCCCTCATAAACATCATCACCAAACAACAAAAAGTTAAAACTCGGAAAAGGGAAAAACACTCTGAAATAATCTAAAATGAGGACTTAAAGGCAATCAAAGTAGAAGAAATACATGTGCCAAGATTTTTCAAACTATAAACTTTGTTACTTTAAATTCTTTGTTATCTACTATAGATTTTTCAGGTTTCATTTTGAAGACTGTTCTAGCCCTCCTATCATCAGTTAGGTATGGAGATGAAAACAAATTTTTTTATAAGAGCACCAATTAGGTGATTTAAATATATCATTTTACTTCCCATAATCATTGTGCCAGGTAAATACTTTCCCTATTTTATAGGCGAAGAAACTAAGCCCGAGAAGAACAGTTAGGAAGCCTGATGGTCACAACTGGCTCAGGCCTGCAGGTATATTCTACACATATGCATCAAGACTCTTTATCACGCTTTCTATTATGGCTGCATGATTTTCGTACGAACAAGAGAATGTACTTTGTCTGCTCTGAATCCAAGGTAATACCAGTTCTTCACTTCTAAAAGCATTAAAGTGAAAATGAATAGGATCTTTTGCATAATTACTTCCCCCAACTCCTTGTTACATATTGTTGTTTCAGAAAAAGAGAACAATAGGGGAAAATGAGAGTTTTTTCACAGAGCGGTAGACACCTAAAAAGGATGTGTGATTTTTTTTTCCCCCAAGGGTAAATTATTTAAAGCTTTTAAATCAATGCATATTAAATTGGCTCAAAGCAAATAACAATGACAATAACAATACATGTCTCTCCATAGCTTATTTTCTATATATGGCAATTCGTCACTGGCTAGCAAAACCTAACAAAAGAGCGTAGATATGTTTTTTTGCCATTTACATGATTAGATCCTTAACAGCATTGTGATTGAAGAGCATCCCTTTAAAGATCTCCACCTATTGTTTATTAAACATACATCTCCATGTGTGTGAAAGCAGCAGCAGCAGGGGGACTGACAAGATAAGTAATGGCTGCACAGTAAAGAAAAATGGCTATGCCTCCATTCGTTGTTTGTTTCAATTTATTGGTGTTGCAGAAGCCTGTGGGCCCTCGTGGAAAGTCGTGCTTTTCTGAGGTTTTGATTAACCTGCATCATCATACTTCTCCCATCATCATTACACAAGGCAGTTAAGTAAACAGATATAACAGGCCTTGCTCTCGTCGTTAGAAATTTACTGTCATGGAAATTCAACTAGCTATCTCATTTATCTTACTTTTTCAAAGAGTGATTTAAGTGCCACCCACATGGTGCAACAACAGTAAACTAAGTTGCCAGAATCATTCATTCGTTCATTCACAAATATTTCTTGTGCATCAATTATTTCTCAGGCTCTGTCCTAGGCATTAATGCTATGAAGATAAATGAATTATGCCCCCCAAGTCCTTGCCATGTAATGAATCTAGATGATTAAAAAATACTAATTAAACACCTAAAATCTAAAAATTATTCTCTTTATCCAAGGTATGAATACAGATAAATAAAAATTTCTCTATTAACTATTCCTTGAGTTTCTAGTGACATCATTGTTATATATGACATATAACTTTCTGCTAAAAGGAAGCTGACATGTCCATTTAGGTACTGAGAAGTGTGTATGTGTGTGTGCGTGTGCGTGTGTGTGTGTGTGTGTGTGTAGATGCTCAACACTTTAAAGGACTTCAGTGTGGCTTGGGTTACAGATACAAAAGCATAACTTATGCCTTCTCAAAGTTGTTTACTCTCTTGTGATCCTAAAACAAGAGAGTAAACAGTAGTTTGTAGTTTGGGAAAAATTGCTTTAAGCAAGTCAAGGGAAAATATAAAATAAAGAAGAAAAGTATTGCTTTGTACGGAGGAAAACTATCTCAGACAAATTGTAATTGTCTATAAAAAGAATTTCCAAAGGGTTTTATTGCCAGTGAACTGTGATGGTTTATCCAAATGAAGTTGATTATGAGCCACGAGCTGCTTTATGTTAGAGGAAATAATACATTTTCATTTATTCAACCTAACAATCTGCTCTCGGCCTCTCTTGTTGTGGAGCACAGGCTCCGGACGCACAGGCTCAGCGGCCATGGCTCACAGGCCTTGTTGCTACGCGGCATGTGGGATCCTCCCAGACCAGGGCTCGAACCCATGTCCCCTGAATTAGAAGGCAGATTCTCAACCACTGCGCCACCAGGGAAGCCCTCATCATTTATTATTTACCTTTCTTTTTTCTTCCCTTCCTTCCTTCCTTCCTTCCTTCCTTCCTCCCTCCCTCCCTCCCTCCCTTCCTTCCTTCCCTCACTGTACAATCTTTCTCCCTTCTCCACCTCATCACTAGAATGTAATCCTGTGAAAAGAGAACTCGATGTATTTATTGTTGTTTTTGCAGCCTTTTAAAAATTGTCTAGTACTTAGTAGTCACTAATATCTGTTGAATAAATGTGTGCATATATGAATTAATGAATGAAAATAATAGAGTCAGGATGCAAATCCAGGTCTTTTGATTCAATATCCAACATTCCTGTCACTATATCACACTGCCTACAGATACTTAATTTGAAGATTCCAATCAGTGTCTCTGTTCCTTGTATTGTACATTGGAAACAATTCTCCAGCCTAATGTGGTATTGGTAAAATCAGTCATTGATACTCTCCCCTCCTCTCTTTTTCTACCTATCAATTTCTCTTTGCATTTAAGTCAGCCAGTGATTGCTGATAAACTGGATCATGCTTAGAGGTTGAAAAAGGTTTACCATATTCTTTCCTGAATTTTGCAACTTTTTCACTATCAATCAACATCCCCCTTACGTCTTTAATTTGCTTTTTACTCAAATTGGATTTCAAAATGCATCAGTGAGATCAATTCCTTTCAAACATTCTTAATTCCCTCACCCCAATTATCTTTTATCACATTCATCTAGGAAACTCATAACACCCAGTAAGATCCAAATATTTGCCAGCTACTTGCAGTCTGGTCTGAATTCAGATTCATGACCACAAAACTCAAATGAGAATTTAAAAATATGTGTCATTCTACTTCACTTCCTTAACATGATGGCTTTCTTATGCTCAACAATTTCTCACCTTCTATTTCCACAAAATTCCTGTATTATTCTCTTTCCTGTCCACCTCTCCTCCGACCATCCAAGTTTTACCACTTTAGTGGAAAATTTGTTTCATATACTTAAGTAGGAAATCTCTCCTTTTCTCACTCCCAACTCCATCAATTAATCTGCATCTACACTCACACAATATGCCTGCTTGACCATTACCATGGACAAAATATTTCTGATTCTGTCAAAGCCCAGCCCTGCAAATTGTGCCTCTATTACATCCTTTATGGCTTCACAGAACTTTCTTCTTCAAATTATCTTATTTTTTATTAATAGTATCGTTTCCTAATTTCTAGAGTATCATCATTTGGTTTCTTTTATTTTTTTTTAAAAGATAAAGTCCATCTTGACCCCTCCATCTCTCCCCCATTCCCTTGTTTGACCTCAGAGTAAACCATCTTGCCAAATTTTTTATAGTTGCATTCACTCCTTAACCCACTCCAATTAGGTTTTTGCTTCCATCAAGCTAGCAGAGACTCTACATCTGAAGATGACCAATGGCCTCTGTTTAGTGTGCTGCCCCCATTCCTCTTCAAGAAAGGATTCGCTGTGCAGCTGCTGGGGGGATGGTGAGCAGATGGCATCCAGCTGTCAGCTTCTTCATAGCTGGCATCAGCTGCAGAGACATGCCTGTTCCAAACAGCTGAGATTCAATGCCTGAGCAAGGTAGGAATATAAAGTCCCAGCCATTTCACTGACATGGGAGAATTCTGGTGGCTATTTTAGCTCTCGAATTTCCCCACCAGGTTAGCCAAAGCTTTTAGCAGTCATCACAGTTTGACATATTCCTCGGTCAAGTCCTGCTTCCTTGATCTTTCCTTTCACAGGTGTTTTTCCCTAATAAACATCTTACATTCCAAAGCCAGCATCTGCTTCCAGATAATTGAACTTGCAACAGTCACTACCATGAGCAAAATTGGAGATGGCAGGCTGGAAGGTGGGGTTTAGTGTTTGGAACTGGATGACAAGCATGAGGAAATATGGATAGAAGGGCATACACTAGCAAGCTGATGTTGCCACTGTTGTTGAAATGTATGGGAAAAATAATAGGTGCAAAAATAACAGGGTTTGATGGCTATTGCTAAGTGCCACAGTTGCTCTATAGCCATGCTGCCCAATACAATAAGCCACCAGCAGGTATAGTTATTGTGAACTTGAAATTTGGCTGGACCAAACTGAGATGTGCTATATATATGTATAACAACCATACCAGATTATAAAAACTCACTACAAAGAAAATGTAAAATATCTCATTAATTTCTTATGCTGATTACATGTTGAAATGATAATATTTTGGATTTATTGTAAATTAATTTCATCTTTTTGTTTTACTTTTTCAAATGTGACTACTAAAAATATTTGAAATTTTTTATGTGGCTCACATTATATTTCTATTGTACAATACTGCTCTATAGAAAAAAAAAAAAAACAACAGTTTAGATTGAGTTGAAAGCTAGATGTGAAGCCAGTAGGCCTCTTTGGTTTTATACAAAGAAGCTAGTATATGCTCTAGTGAAAGGCTGGAGAAAGCTGAGGGCCCAGTTCTGGATTTAATAGTTAGATTTTACGAACATGAAAGATGTTTAAACACCAACTAATGCCAATGCCAGGACGGAGACACCTGGGTACATGCCCTTAAAAATTGTGACTCCCTAGGCTCTCTGAGGTTTTGGAGCCTGTGCTATGGCCTACCCACCCTACTGAGAGCTTGTACCTGCTGCCAGCCCTGCTGGAAGACAGCATTAAGTCTTCTTCCACCCAAGACAATATGTACCCACCTCAGGACCCGCCCTCCTTTCCCCTCCTGGTACTGGGCCTGAACCTGTGATAAAGCCATAGCATAACTCAAGTGATTTGAGGTTGTCTATGCCCCAAAGGAGCTGCCTGATGCAGCTAACCTGTATTAACTGGGTTGGGGTGAGTTCATGTGGGACTGGATTTCGAGGGTGGTTATTCAAGGGGGCTAGTTTATAAAATTCAATAGAAAAAGGTTTATTGACTTGGGTGTGTCCTCTAAAGATACAGGATTTAACTAGCAAGGATCCTCCTCAAAATCTTGTGAGCTCCCTTTAAGGATGACTCCTAGAAACATGGAAAAAGTAGTGGCACATACTGAGCAAAGTTGAAATGCCAGAATTGTCACAGAAAGCTCTGAAGGAAGCGGGGAGAAGGCTTAGGGAAATGCTGGAATGGATGTTCAGTGTACAACTGGAAGACCCAGTAGAAGATCATGCTCCACACGAAGGCTGGGGGCACATACCATTTACTAAGACCATGAGGAATGTGCTAAAGGCATGGTACCAGTAACAGGAAAGGTTCAGTGGTGGCTCTCTGGACAGGACTGGAAGGAGGAGGGGCTATTACAGATCTTTGCCCACTGATATTAGTATGGATTATAGGACCCCAAAACAATAGAGACTAAGTGGCAGTGTTTAACCACCAGAATCCAAGGGGGGTTACATTTTTGGGGTAATATATGCAATAGCAGAGTGGAAGCCAAGGAAGCCTGACCCACAGAGGTTACAGAGCTGTTGTTAATAGAACACAGCATCTTTAGGGGTATGATAGACAGGCTGCCAACAAGAGTACTACTCAGCTTGTACCAGCAAGAAAACTCAAGGTTAGATGGCTAGGAGGATTAGGGCAGCCACACCAATAAAAATTCATGATCTCTTGCCCAATTTGCAGACCTGAGATAGTTTTCAGACAGAGGACCTATTCACTAAGGATGTGGTAAGGTCTCCAAGTGGAAGGACTTCAAAATTGTATGGTAAGTGTACATGGTAATGATGCCTCCAGTTCTTTCCCAAAGGGACGATGGCCATTTACTTGGGGAAAGCAAATACCGAGATATTTTGATGGTGTTGGACATAGGGCTTAAGTTAACATTGATATCCAGAGACCATCATCATGGTCTCTGTTAGAGTGAGGACAAATAAGGGTCAGATGATAAATGAATAAGTGGAGTCTTAGTCAATGTCTACCCTATGGTATATCCACTAATGGTCATTTCTCTTATCCTTGAATATATAATCAGTAATGACACTTAGAAATTGGTGAAACACTTCTATTGGATCTTTGGTCACTGGGTAACAGCTATAATACTGGGTAAGGCCAAATGAAAGACACTGGCCCTGTTCTCTCCACCCCCAATCAATAGGAAGTCAAAAACATGATTAAATCCTGAGAGGGGGATAAGGGGTGGGAGATTTGTGCCACCTTTATGGATTTAAAGGATACAGGATTATTTGTTCTCATAACATCACTATTTAATTCACCTGTCTGAACCCTAGAGAATCAAGATGAATCCTGGAAGATAACTGCAAACCTAACCCAGTGATAGGCCTTTTGCAGCTGCCATACCGTATGTGGTATATTTGCTAGAGCAGATTAATATGGCCTCCGGAACTCTGTATGAAGCCATTATTCTGGAACACATGTTCTTTTCTATATCAATCAGAAAGACCATCAGGAACAGTTCACATTCACATGAATTGACCAACAGTATTAATTTACTGTTTTGCCCCAGACCTATATTCACTCTTCCACTTTCTGTCATAATATAGTCTGAAGAGACCTTGACCATCTAGATAACCCATAGTACTTCATATTAATCCATTTCATTGGTGATATTATATTGATATGCCAGATGAGCAAGAAGTAATTGGCATTCTGGAGGCCTTGGTAGGACACATGCATTCCAGAGAGCAGAAGATAGAACCTGTGAAGATAAAGGGGTCTGCCATGTCCAAAACAATCTGAAGGATCCTAAGTAAAGGATACATTATTGCATCTTGCACCTTTATAACACAAAGAAGGAAGTTAAATGTCCTAGTGGGTCTTTTAAAGTTCTAAAATGGAACATATTCATAAAATATTCATTCCATAGCTAGAAATATATTGGTTGACACAAAAAGGTTGACACAAATCTGAGTGAAGCCCAGAACAGAAAAGGGCTCAGCAGCAGGTCCAGGATAAGGTACAACAGCTCTACCATTTGGGCTATAGAATCTGGTAGACCCTATAATGTTGGAGCTATCAGTGGCGGGACAGGATAGCACATGGAATTTGGTATCCTTTGATACCACAAAAGCCCCATGCCCTAGGGGCCGGTGTTTTGATTTTGCCCAGTGGGAGGATCACAATATAGGCTCCTAGGGTGCTGAAGGAATGCCATGCCATTTGTAGTGGCAAAATTATATACCTTTTGAAAACATCTTCTGGTGTGTTACTGGGTCCTAAGAGAAACAGAGTACCTGATAATGGGATGCCATGTGGTCACTATCAGAAATTACATGATCATGAGCTTGGTTCTTTCAGATCCACCAAGTCCTAAGGATTGTTGCTGTACCTCTCCCTTCAACCATCACAAGATGGAAGTGGTACACTTGGGATGGAGCTTGAGCAGGACAAGAAGACACGAACAAGATGCAGGAGCAGATAGTTCAGAACCCCATGGTACCCAGCACTGTTATAAGAGCATCCCTTCCTCAGACCACATCTAGGCCACAAGGAGATGGGGTGTGACCACTTGACAGAGGGGGAAGTAGTCCCAGTTTGGAATATAGAAATGTTGTCTTTGTATATGAGTCAAAAACAAAGTGACTATACTATAGACTTAGGATACCTAGGGTACCCTTAAAAGACAGTCTGAGGGAAAATTCTCTCAATTAGTGGAGGTTTCACGCAGTGCTATGGGTCATCTACTTTGTGTAGAAAAAGAAGTGGCCCAAAAAAGGGTTAAGAGGTGGCCTATGAAAATGGACTGGAATATTATAGACAAGGAGGGATGAGGCAGAGGCACATAGACGGACCTATGGGAATGGGCACAAAGTGAGACCTTTGTATCACATGTTAATATCCACCAGAGAACATTTACAATGGAAGAGACACTAAACAACCAACTAGATAAAATGATCTGGCTAAGCAGATTAAATGAGCCATGTGTCATTGGCCACACATGAGCTGGCACAATGGGTACATAAAGTGGCCCTGATGGCAAATATGAATATTACACCTGGGTCCAAGAGCATCAGCTCCCATTTATCAAAGCTGATCTAGATACTATTGCTGATGTGTCCAACTGCACACAACGGAGACCAATGTTAAGCCCTGGACTGGCACCACTTCTTGAGGGGACTTGCCACTTAATGGCAAGTTCACTGTGTTTTCTCCCTTGTATTCTGGAAGACTAGTGGCTTGTTACCATGGCAATAGGCATCCATTCTCCATATAGGTTTGCCTTTTCTGCTCTTAGGGCCTTAGCCAGCCCCACTATTCAAAGGCTCATAGCATTTTTGAGCCACTGACATGGAATCCCACTGAGCAGGGGTACCCTTTTACAGTAAAGGAGGTACGTGACTAGACTGATGCACTGTATCCACTGGTTGAATCCCATAATTCACTCAGACTGCTGACCTTATGATGTGTTAGAATAGCCTTCTGAAGGCACAGCTAAAGGGCCAAGTTGCAGGCACTATTCTGAGAGGAGAGGGTACCATCCTCTAGGAGCCAGAACATGCATTGAATCAAAGCCCTTTATAATTGTGCTCTGTCACTGAATGAAAAATACACAGGTCCAGAAATCAAGGAGTGGAATCACTTGATCCTACTCTAACTCTGTGTAGGCATGACAGCTCCCCTTGAGCACTGAAACACATGCCTCAGATTCAGGCTCAAATATCCCAGGTTTAACAAGTAATGGAGATGCTTGCCAACAGAGTCTGTACTTCTGAGTCACTGCTTTCTCCAGGATTAAACACTTCTTTACAGGATGATGGAGAGTGAGTACACCCATTCTCTTCTGAAGTAAACAAAACCCCCACTAAATAGGGTACAGTTGTGCCCCAAATCTAAACAAGATAATTACAAAACTGTTCCTTAATTGAGGATTTTTTCCCCTCCATATCCATAGTAGCCTTGCTATATTCTTTCTCTCATTCTGGTTAGAAGCAATTGTGATAGGAAATAGAAGTTGAGAGGTAGGGAAACTTTAAATGTTTGGGGAATGTTTACTTTTCTATGTAAAGAAGAAAACAAACTTTGCATTTTCAGGGTGATCCTTGCTGCCAAAACTTACAGGAAATGAACTGGAGGCCTTTTATATATTTTATTCATCATTTTCTGTACACTTTTATTTTATTTTTTTTACTTCCCAGTATCTCAGGCCTGAACTTATAAGCTATAGTAAGGACAGGTTTCCTAAATCTCAAGAAACTTAACAGACTTGAGTCACAGTTTCTAGTCAGTGTTTGGTTTCTTCTTCCATATTTCCGGAATTTTTATTTTCTTAGGAAAAACCTGTACACATAAAATGTTGAGAAAACAGTAGCAATGATAGCAGATTTACCACTTGCCTATTTACTGCCTGCAGATTTATGGCCAATGGAGCCTATTTTGCCATCTGGGTCAAAGTCATATTTTCACTGGAAATATTTTGGTAATTTATTGTTGGCAGTTTTTACATGCAGGTGGTGATCACACAGGTTTTATGGCACTTTCATAACTGCACATCTGACTGAAGTGCACAGAAGCTGATCTTTTGTGTGTCTACAAAAGTGATTCGATGAAATGGAATGCATTTTATTTATTACATTTACCAGCGCGGGAGGGATTCCTTTAACATAAAATGTAATCTGAGAAAGGTGCCAAGTCATCTTCCCTGGTTGTTTCCAGAGGTATGGATTTTGGTATTTAGAAAAAAAACAATTGGCTACTCTTGGACATTGAGGCTAGTGTCACCTGTACAAAGAGAATTTCAGAGTTGATAGTAGGTATCTGTTAATTTTGATGCTTTAGCCTTTGCACTTTTCTCTTTTAACACTTCTATCATTGGAAAAAATGTTGCAATCTGGTGTTTTGTTTTTTGTGGGTTTTTTGTTTGTTTGTTTTTTGTTAATTTCATAGACACATTGTAAAGGAGAGACATGATTATATAAGAGCTATTGGAGAATGAAAAAAAATGACTCAAAATAAGGAGACCATTAGAACTTACTTCTAATGTAAGTTCTATAACCTGAGAGTATTATAGTCTCACCTAACCACCCTGAGCCTCAGTTTTCTCTTTTGTAAATGGAGGAAGGCGGTGATAATAGAAAGTACATATTTTTTAAAAATTTAAATATAATTTACATGCACAGATCTCAAGTGTTAAACACAGTGAATTTTGGCATGTGTACAATTCTGTGTAACCATTATCCAAAAAAAGATATAGAACATTTCCATCACTCCAGAAAATTTAATCATGCCCCTTTCCAATATACCCCTGGCCCTGTCCACACACATGAGAAGCAATCACTTTCTGATTTCTGTTACCGTAGATCGGTTTTGCATATTCTTTTACTTCGTATAAATAGAATCATTTAGTTTCTTTTGCTCAGTATAGTGTCTGTAAAATTTGTCCATGCTGCATGCATCATTCATTTGTTCTTTACTATTGCTGAGTAGTATTCCAATCATGAATATACAACAGCTTGTTTATCCATTCTCCTGTTTATGGATATTCAGGTTATTTTCAATTTTTGACTTTTACGAGATAGGTTGTTATGAACATTCCTGTATAAGTCTTTTGTGAACATACATTTTCATTTCTCCTGAGTACATGTCTAGGTGTGGAATTTCTGCAAAATGAGATATACGTGTGTTTAAGTTGATAAGAAACTACCAAAACATTTCTCCAAAACGGTGCTGCCATTTTATACTCTCAGCAGCAGTTCTACTGACTCTATATCTACACCTACACTTGGTATTATGAGTCTTTTTTTAGTCATTCTAGGGTGTATGAAATCATATCTCATTATTGCTTTGATTTGCATTTTCTAGATGACTGATGAGGCTGAGCTTCTTTTCACTGTAAACCACATAGAACTTAGACATGGCTTAAATCTCCTTCAGAAAACAGTCTAATTTATAGTCTCTTCCTTGTTTTCCCATGGTATTTTATAATTTGCCTATGTAACTTTTAAAAACTGCACAAGCTTTAGCCCTACTTG
The DNA here is from genome assembly GCF_937001465.1 of Orcinus orca. NCBI lineage: Eukaryota > Metazoa > Chordata > Mammalia > Artiodactyla > Delphinidae > Orcinus > Orcinus orca. The sequence goes on along the minus strand of NC_064559.1, from coordinate 150,769,335 downwards.
CAAACATTTTAATTCAGAAGATCTGGCATAAGGCCTAGGAATATGATTTTGATTCACAAGTGAACCACTGGATTATGCTCCAGGTGTATGGCAGGTTTTTTTTTAATACTATTAATCTATTTATTAGATCATAAAAAAAGGCAATATAGAATTATAGTTAAGAGCATAGATGCTCTTAGATGTTAGAATAGATGTTAGATGTTAGAATAAAGAAGACTAGATATTGGATCCTAGTTCCCACTTACTGTCTATGGATTTTGGTCAAGTTACATAATCTCTCTAAATCTCAGGTTCTTCATCTATAAATTGAGGGTAATTACAATGCTTAACCCATAGGGTTGTGAAGAGGATCAAATGTGATAACGAATGCAAAATGGTTACCATTGTGCCAAACTCATAATAAACACTCAATCCTCATTAGAAGGAAGGAGAAAAATGTGAGAACATTGTGAAGAAGAAGTTAAAGAAATCCGAACACTTAATGTTAGTATCTGGATATTATCCCCTTTACTACTACTCTTTAACCTAATCATTTACTTCAGGTAATCTTCCAAAATGTTTTCTTACTTTGTTTCACCTTCCTTTCACCTATGGAATTTTTGTGGATCGAAACGTTGCACCAGGTGTTGGCATTCTCCATTTTCATGAACCTGGTGTGTGATGGTGTAGTAGGTGTGTTTCTGCCAAGCTGTTCAACTTACCCCAGTGCAAGTTCATGACCGCTGGTTTCCTCCTCAGTTCCCTGTTCCTGTCTAACGCTCCAGTCTAAAATTGGCTGGTCCTTGTTTCTGGATTCTCATCTCTGTTTTCCCTTCCCTTCATACATTAAATGAAAATATACAATCAAGCATGCCCTCTCCTTCTTTCTTTCTCTATTTTTTCCATCTAGGTATCTATATATCTTCACTCCATTAGCACTTCCATAACGATATTTTTAATTATCAGCATAAAGTTTACCTTTCTTACCACAACAACCATGGTTCTACCTACTAATCACTGCATTCACTAAATCTATTCTCTCCTTTTTAATGAAAATATCTGTTTTACACAATTCAGATTCTGCTTCTGGTTTTTTGTTTGTTTTGCTTTGTTTTCTTTGGGTTTGCAAATCAGTGGTAGTTTCCTATTTAAATGGACCTTTCTACCTTTATCTGAGCAATTAGTAATCAACATGACATACACTCTCTAAAATGAAGTACAAGAAGATTTTCATTTCCTTAAGATTATATGTGAGCCAATGTAAAAGTAAAGAAGAAAGGTTTTCCCCTTTTCCCTGTGAAGAGGAGTGTGTTAACAATGTCTTTGTTTCAACCTCACAATAGAGTTGTCTGTTATTTATTCGTATTAAAAGTACACAGCCCCACAAAAAAATATTTTTGAATTATTAAAATTTTTGCTTATGAGGAGGGCAGGGTTAGCTACTTACCTACATAACTTTAGTTCTAAAATATCAAGATAGAATGTCTCTCTTAATGGAATGCTTTTGAATGCAGACCTAAGAATATTGACAAAGGTAAAAAGAAGTCTACATTAAAGTAAATGTAGATTTGTCTATTAATAACATTTTATTAATAATATCAGTCAACATCCATTTAGTGAAGAAAGGTGAAAATAACTAACTTTTATTAATAGGGCCTTTAGCAAGCTACTGCTTTTAAGCTTATACTTTTGCTCAGATCAGTTTCCACTATTAGTTTTTCTCCTTTTCTCCTTTCCTCCATTGACATACAGGACACTCGTGGTGAAATCCAGCTGGGCATTACCGCTCAGTAAATATCCAAAAGTTATTAGAAGAGTAAGGAAGCTTTTATTTTTGTTTTCTATTTTATGTATTCAAGAAATGGAGCAAAGAAAATGAAATGATTTTCCTTGAGAAATACATAAAGCTTTTTAGTACTAAAAGATAGAAACAATCCCAACTCTACCTTTGATGAGTAAACTTTCACAGGCTGCTGAAAATCCTCACAAAAATGACTAGCTTTCCATTTTCCAAGTAAATTAAAGGGTCTACATCTCTTACCAACAGTTATTTTGTCATGCAACTCTGTTCAATCAATGAAGAGGCTGAAAGACTCTGTGGATAATCATTCTTCAATTTCTAATGCCACAGATTTTTCCCTACAGTTTGTGACTTAGTGTTTTCCTGGTAAATGCCAACAGAGAGAAAGGTGACTAGCACCAATACTTACCGAATCATTTTCATCAGTCTCATATATATTTTTTGTTCTTTTTCTCAATTTATCACCCAGAAAACACAGAAATTAAGAACAAACAAATGACAACACAGAACTCTTCTCTAAAAAATCTGTCTCCAGAGTTAAACTATCCGAAGACAAAAACGAGCAACACAGAATTTTCACTTTTTTGTTTTTTCAAATCTATGTCTTGGAAGGATCTTCAAAGCTGATCTTCCTTGGATCAGAATTGTTAAGTAAGTGTGCCAAGAGATCAGCATGCATTAAACAAACAAACAAACTAAAACAGCATAAGATCTTCAAGATTTTCTCTTTATCTGAACTGACCCAGATAAAACTACAAATTCCATGTCAACTATAAATATGTAAAAAAGAAAAAGTGTGAAACCAAATGTAAAATCAAGTCAAAACTTCAAATAAATACTCCATTTCTGACAGTTTCTGGAAGAATTTAACAATTCCTTTCTAACACATATGAAATCTCAGAATCAAATAAAGGACAAAATTACTTTTAAAGCTAGAGGGATATTCAAATTATGAAGTTATACAATTATAACACCATGTAATAAGTACTACCATAAAGATATGAACTAAATATTTTGGGATAATTGGAATGGAATAAATAATTGGTCATTATTACTCTGTATTATAATTATTTACCTCTCTTACTCTCCAACTCTGTAGATTTCAAAGCAAGACTGTGTGTGTGTGTCAATGTGTTTAATGCACTTTTCTGCTTATTGTTAGTACTCAATAAGTGTTTAAAATTTTTTTAGTACTAAATTAGTTCTATTTTTCACTCCTTTATATGGAAGGAAAGGGTAGGAATAGAAGACAAAAAAAAAGCACATAATAAAGAGAAAAGAACAGTTGTATTTTGGGGATCCAAGAGAACAATGGAGAAACACACCCTGTTGTTGTTACATAGGCTCTTGACCTTTTCTTTTTCTCTTACTACAAAAGATAGTTTTTCTTTCCTTTCCTCTCCTTTCTTTTTATTTTCAAATGTTCACCTATACAGTCCACACAGCTCCCCACAATTCCACTCTGTCTTTTCACTCTTCTAATGAGTATGTTGATCATGTCTGTGCGATACAAGTCCACATTGCTTCATATTTCCCAGTAACCTGTGTCTATTACCATCAGAGACCAAATTCTTGAGATTCTAACTTTCTAGCAAAGTACACCTGCTGTCCTGCACTCCACAGGAGCTGCTGTTTGTTCTGTTTCTGTGTCATTATTTATTGCCTTCAGTGTGAGCTGTGCTCCTTCAAGGAAAAAAGGTTTGGCTTATGTTTTCCTCCCAGTCAATGCACGATGAATACTACCGATGGCTGAGTGATGAGACGTGGCTGAGGTCCGAAAGGCAAGGGCCTGTGTGTTTCAGGGCAGGTTCCACTAACAGAGAGGGAGGAGGGAAACATGATCACATTTGGAAATTGTATAACATAGTATAGTTTAGCCCTCCTTTCTCATCTCACAATCTATTGCTATTTTCTGTAGTCTGAATCCAAATTAACTTGGAAACAAGCCTTCAACGTACTTTGTGATTGAAAAAAAATGATTCCTGAGTTTGGAGGATACAGAAGTTTGTCTAGATCTGGCTGTTATGTAAAATTAAACTGAAATCAATTAGAATTAAATCCCCAAAGGTGTTTTGTCATACCATAAGTTCCTTTTAGTTCCTTTTCAATGAAAAATTAAACTGAAATCTTCATTTCTTCTGAGGTTGAACAAATACTGGATCCAGCATACCTCTGGCATCACCAAGGAGTAAGTAAGACTTACATTTCCAGCAATACTCCAAATCTCAATGCAATAAGCTCCTATCAATTTGATGAGGGAGACAGCTACTCTTTTTCAGAGATACCACACTCCAATTATTTCTGGCAAGGGGTTCTGATATATAATCAGAGTGACTGCCTACAGCTCTAGATTCTGAACTTCAAAACAACCTTTTGGTCTCTTGACCTCTGGCTTGCCCCATAATTGGGTGTGCATTTCCATCAAAATACTAACAACCAAAGTGTTATGGCTCAAATGTTTGTGTTCCCCAAAATTCATATATTGGAATACTAACCTCCAGTGTGATGGTATTAGGAGGTGCTGCCTCTGGGAGATAATTAGGTCATAAAAAATGGATCACTCATGAGTGGAATTAGTGCCCTTACAGCAAGAGAAAGGAGAGAGTTTGCTTCTTCTCTCTCTCTCTCTGCTTTGTTTATGGTAGGATACAGCAAGAAAAATAGCCATCTACAAACCAGGAAGAGAGCTCTCACTAGAATCTGACTGTGTTGGCACCCTGATCTCGGACTTCCAGCCTCCAGAACTATTAGAAATAAATTTCTGTAGTTTATAAACCACCTAGTCTATGATGTTTTATTATAGCAGCCTAAGCTAAGAAACATAGCCAGCAGGGAAAAATCTCTGCTTCCTTTAACATGCTCTTTCCAAGAAGTGAGATTTCACAGTCTAGTTTTGGGGTCCACAGTGAAATGCACAGTTCCATTCTTGATATTGCAGCAAAATCCTTCTCAAGGCAGTGGGGTCAAAGAAATGTCAGGCACAGCCTTTCATTACCCAGATCTCTACTTTCCCTAATAGTTCTACTTACAGCTTGCCCAACATTAGGGGACTTTTCTTTCAGGAAACTTAATTATATTTTCCTCTAGTCTAATCTTGTTTAAAGACATCAGCCCAACAAAAAAATATTTATGCAAAGCAACCTCAACTGTGGGCTAAATTCAAATTCCCTTCTACAGTAACATAGACCCACTATAGATCAAAGAATATGACTAGCTATCTATGCCAGTGTCTCCAAACATTTCAAGACACACAAAGGACCTTTGAAGGCATGGTGGAGTATTATCTAACTAAGTTTTATCTCTGACTTATTTATTTATTATTTCATTATTTCATTTATTTATTATTTCATTCATTCATACAACAGACATTTACTGCATATCTATTGGGCGTCAGGTATTGCTCTAGACTAAGAGTTGAAAAAAAATTTTTCTGTAAAGGGCCTGATAGTAAATATTTTTAGCTTTGTGGGCCATAAATTCTGTTGCAACTATTCCATTTTGCTTATTGTAGCACAAGAACAGCCATAGACAATACATAAACTAATGGGAGTAGCTATGTTCAAAAGAACATAAAGGGGTTTAGGGAATGTTTATATGGGCAGGTTTGAAATGTCACTCCATTAGGATACTTCTTTACTTTATTCCACACTGATATTGCCCTCTACACCAGTACTAAGTTAGCTCTTAGTTGATATAATTTGGTCATTGTCTCTGCACTATGTGTAGAATTGTCACGTGTTATGGAAAAACAATTGTATAAGTCAAATTTCTGGTTTTAAAAGGATCACACCATAGTTGCAGGGAAAAACTGTGTACCATTAGCATCATTTGAATCTAAGTGTTATGGAGATATTTTAACTTGTTAAATTAGGAAACATTTCTGAAGACTGACTCCACACTTTTCAAAGCAGCCTTAACCATGAGCCCATTACATGCACCAATGAAAATAAAACATACAGTAGTCTTCTTTGATTCGCTTGGCCCATATATAAAGAAATAAAAAGAGAAACAGTATTCTTTTAGGATAGTGTTTTAGCTCAGCCAGTAGTTGCTGTGATAAGACACTGGAATCATGTGCTCTAGAAGCCTAAACATTCAAATCACCAGATTCTCAGTTGCCAGCCCTGTCACGGGATCAAAGACACTATCAAAGGATCAAAGGGCTAGTAAGGTATGATTTCTGCCTCTAAGGAGCTTTGGTGGGTGGGTAGGGGGGAACAGTTACAAATAAAACATTGTTCATGAATATTCTTTTATGTTGGGGCCTTGCGTACTAGCCGTTGCATTCCACATCTTCAGATACCTGGCCTATTGCTAAATTTCTCTTCTGGCTTAGAGTTAAGCATTTAGAGAAGGGAGAGATTTATTAAATACATTAACAAATTTTCACTGAGAACTTACTAAGAGTCAAATTCTTTTGGGCACGTGGGGTTACAAGGTTGCACAAGAAAGATTGTTTTCTGTCGTCAGAAGGCTCATGATTGAGTGTGAGACACAATCATGTGAGTAGACAGTTATAGCACACTGTGATAGATGCTGTGACAGAGTACTAATGGGTGCTACAGGAGCACAGAGGATGTGAGTGGGGGCTGAAGCCACTTTTCTAACCACTCCAGTTAAAGACCGGAGAAATGGAACTTGTGTTGGTCCCTACCTTACTAGGAGTTCTACAAGAGAGGAATTACCAAGGAAATTTGGAGTTGGAAGAAAAACATAAAAAAAGGCAATTAGACAGGAATGAACATGCTATTTATAAGTGTGGTGTCCGTGGAGTGCTCTGGGAAGAGTAGGAGTCCTGGTTTGAAGGGAGTAAGACATGCCAGTTATAAGGTGTTTTATAAGATGGTTAAGAGGGAACAGCTCTATGTTACTGAACAAGAAATAACAGAAGGAATATAGGGCTTTAGGAAACTGGACTGGAATAAATATGCAAGATGGATTAGAGATGGTAGAGACTAGAGTGAGAAGAATCAACTGAGCACCCTTGTAATTATCACTAGCCTGGATTGGTGTGGTAGTAATGGGAAAGGAGAGGAAGGCAGAAGCTGAAACATGATTCAGAGGAAGAAATGACAGGATGCAGTGACAGATTGAACACTAGGTTTGAATGAGAGGGAAGAGTAAAAGATAGTCTGGAAAAATGGTGATACCAGTGACAGAATCAACATAGCACTGTGAACTGAAAACCAGACGATCAAAGCGACAATACCACTTTTGCCATATGTCTGAAAACTCTTCATCAGAGACAGAAAGCTGAAAGGAAAGTTGTCTCTAGATTTTTCTTGCTCAGGAGTCTATGGGTAAATGACGAACTTTACAAAAAGAAGTCCTCTAAGGCACTAGCTGATGTGACCTTGTGTGTCAAACCAAATTAAAGACCCACAGAGTGAGGGTCAGCTCTGATGTCTATACAATTTAGAACTGCAAATAGACATCACATTCTCCTTGTGAAGTTTCATACAGGTCACCTATAAACCATAATAAAACATCAAATAACAATGCTTGGTAGGCCTTCAATAAAGATTTGTTGAACTGGACTGAGGATAAGGGGGTTAACAACAAGTCAGTGGGGATGAGGTCTAACTCTTTAACATTGCACACCATGAGAGCAGAGTGGAGAAAGAACAGCTTTAATAAATCACAAGCCCAATGCCCACTTAGGCAAAATGGGATGGCATCTTCTGAAACTCAGGTGTTAAGTGCATTGTAATGACTCCATGGAGAATTTCAATCAGGAAAGCCCATCACATCTGGAATTTGTTTCCTGTTTTTACTCTATTTACATGGCTGAATTTGAGTAAGTGGTCTTGACTACAAACAACACGTTAAGAACATGTAGTGTTATTATATAACTGGGCACCTATGTATTTGTGAACTCAAAGTGGAAAGAACCAGTTATTCCTTGGGCTCTGAGGTCATGCTGATACATGGGGATAAAAGCATCATGTAAAACAGATCTGGAGACATGATACAGAGGGACTGCATTTTCTCTTCAACCAGTAAAGAGAATTTTTTTGTTTTCCTTGACATAGGCTACTATTTTTGAGATCCTCAGAAGATAGAATTCTTATTGTTCACTCTGCATTTATTCACAGTAATATAAGTTAGATACTGTAGAAACATTTTTTTTTTTTTACCTGCGAAAAGTACTCCTTGTGCCTGGCAGTGACAAGGTGTTGGGACTTTTCTTTGTAATAGGAAAATAAATTAGATCTTGTAAAATTCTGAGTCAGACACTTTTGTTTTCTGAGGACAAATACCATTAACTCCTATCAATGGTTCCTTCTCAGGAGTTAGAAAGAGAAAATTATACACTGTGAGAGAAAAGAAAATTTATTTCTCCATGTTTGGTCAAGCCTAGAATTCTCTACAGAGAGAATCTTTCTAGAAGAAGCTAGTGTTTTCATGAGAAAGAAAGCAGAGCTGCCTACCAAACAAACAGCAAATGCCGTTTTGAGCTGGTGGCTCTAGCCTGCTGGTACTTGGTGTGATTCCCGGTTCTGCCTATGGTGATATATAAAGCTGGGTCGAACTTTCAGTGTTTGACTTGGGCTTACCGCTGTACTATACCTGGTGTTATAAAACAGTTGCAACAAATTTCTACTGCCTTCTCTACAGAGTGGGTTGAAAAAATTTGGTTCCAAGTACCACTCTTAGTATGCTTAATTATTTTGACAAATTGTTTTAGAACTTTATGTGCATTTCCCTTCAGATCCATTGCATTCTCACTGCAGTGTAAGTATAGCATTTAAACTAGGACGTTTGTAATTAGTCTGCATCCTTATGAATAACTTGCCTTATTCTGCCTAAATTGTTCAGCTTAGAGTTGTTTCTGAAATCTTAGATTCTTTTTAAAGTAATTGCATAACAGTGCCAAGCACAGGGCCTAGCATATGGCAGACACTTAATAAATGTTTGTTGAATAAATAAATTAGTTTTGCTTCAGTCTTGGATTTTGGCCTATCTTTTTATAATGTTGACCAAATAAACTGACTTGTGTTGGAATGTGAAGCCACCTCCATGGCTGTTGAATCAAGGCAAGTTCATAAAACTTGCCCTGATTCATGATTTAAAGATTTGAATTGAAAATAAGGAGAAATTTTTTATCTAGATCTTCATTAACTGACAATTGCTTAACTTGTTCCCTTCTTAGAGGAGCAAGACCTGGGCATAAAGTCAAAACTGCAGAGTAAATACTGGCTCTCACCATCACTGTGTTGCTAAAAAAGAGCTTTGTTATCTCTGAAATGTTAATAATACCTACCAAACAGCATTAAGATTTTAGGAGATAACACATAAGGAACACTTATCTATTGCTGCATAAAATACACTCAAAACTTAGTGGCTTATTTATTTTTGCTCACAAGTTTATGAAACATCTGGGCAGTTCTGCTGATTAAGGCCAGGCTTGGCTGGTTTCAACAAGGCTTTCTCAGGGTCTTTGCTTGGCAGTTGGCTAGCTGCCAAGGGAGGGTAATGAGGATAATGGGACTATGCATTTCCATCAACCTTTTCTCATGGTGCGGTAGAGGTTTCGAGACAGAGAATAAATAAATGCTCTGGGTCCTCTTGAAATCAAAACTCAGAAATGGCATAATGTTGCTTCTGCCACATTCTATTGGTCAAAGCAAGTAACAAGGGCAGCAAAGATGTAAGGATTGGGAAAATAGATTCTATCTCTTCGTGCGAAAAACTACAAAATCACATTGCAAAGGGGCAAGGACGGTAGAGACCTGTGGCCAGTTTTGCAATCTACCACAACATAAATAATTGTTACCATAGGACCTGTATATGTGTGTTTAATAAATGGCATTTATTGTTATTATTAGCCTACAACCTATGCTTCCTTGTTAGCCTTTTTCTTTCACTCTCACCTCATCCTTTTATACATTCAATTTCATGATTGTAACAAAAGAGGTCAGTTGATTAAGAAAACCACTCTGGGGACTTCCCTGATGGTGCAGTGGTTAAGTATCTGTCTGCCAATGCAGGGGGCACAGGTTTGAGCCCTGGTCCAGGAAGATCCCACATGCCACAGAGCAACTAAGCCAGTGCGCCACAACTACTGAGGCTGCGTGCCTAGAGTCCATGCTCCACAACAAGAGAAGCCACCGCAATGAGAAGCCTGCACACCGCAACGAAGAGTAGCCCCTGCTCGCCTCAACTAGAGAAAGCCCATGCGCAGCAACAAAGACCCAACGCAGACAAAAATTTAAAAAAAAAGAGACCCACTCTGGTTATGCCCTCTGTTGTACCCCCAACCTCACCATTTCAAAAAGCAATTACAAGACAACCTATACCCACAAGGGATGACTCTTGTAACGTTCTTTAATCCTTCAGTCCCTGAATCTTCCAATTCACTGTTGAAGCCAAGGGAGGCATAATGGTATAATGGTTAAACAATAGCCTCTAGATTCAGACGACTTTGGTTTGAATCATGACTGCCAATTTACAATGATGTGACCTTGAGCTAGTTAGTTTATCTCGTTGTATTTGTTTTCTTAACTTTGAAATGGAGTTACTGAGAAGTTTAAATGAGATTTTATACATATATCTGTGCCTGATATATAGTGAGCCTGGTGTGTGTGTGTGTGTGTGTGTGTGTGTGTGTGTGTGTTACATTTAATTATTTATTTCAGTGAGGAATAAAATTATGAGTTAGGCCTCTCAGATAATTAGCAGACAACAAGGCAAAGTTTGTGTTGGGTGGCTGACTAGGCTCACTTATTTTATTTTTTCTTTACATTTATTTAGTTATTTATGGCTGTGTTGGGTCTTCATTGCTGTGTGCGGGCTTTCTCTAGTTGTGGCGAGCCGGGGCTACTCTTTGTTGTGGTTCGCAGGCTTCTCATTGTGATGGCATCTCTTGTTATGGAGCATGGGCTCTAGGCGTGCGGGCTTCAGTAGTTATGGCATGTGGGCTCAGGAGTTGTGGCCTGCGGGCTCTGGAGTGCAGGGTCAGTAGTTGTGGCACACGGGCTTAGTTGCTTCACGGCATGTGGGATCTTCCCGGACCAGGGCACAAACCCATGTCCCCTGCATTGGCAGGTCGATTCTTAACCCCTGCACCACCAGAGAAGCCCTAGGTTCACTTATTTTCTCACACTGTCCCCACCTCCTGGTCTCTGACTATATACCATGTTATTGAATTTTGAGTTAAACTCAATTAGACAAAATCTATGAATGTTAAATCTACATATGCTATCTTGAGAGACTTCTAAGCAGGTAATGAGAGTTTTATTTTTCTTCATCTTGTACTATGCTATTTTATTAGGTTTTATCGTTCACAAAGTCCTATTTTCTATTTTCACTGTCTTAGAAAACACTTTACTCTGGTGAGGCCATAGAAAAAGATTAACTGTACAATTAGATAGCTGTTTTATACATATATGTGTGTGTGTGTGTGTGTGTGTGTGTGTGTGTGTGTGTGTATACATATATATATATCTGCCCTGATAACACAAGGAACTTTGAGAAATTATTCTTCCTCAAGAGTAGTGAAATACAACATTAACCAAAATTATTTTAAGTCAATACTCAGCATAGGCACGGTTTGGGAAAACAGTGTAAGCTGATGAAACATTATTTCTTCTAGTGTATATCAAGACTACCTAAGAAAAAATTAGGACTACAGAGATCCAATTTTTAAAGAGAGAAAGAAAATTCCTACTTGAAAAAGCTTATTACTCTAATCTAAACAATATTACACTTATATTTTTGCCAACAGTTTAATATACATTAATATGCAACATTTTAGTATATAGTACTCCTTGCTGTTGTCAAACCAAGAGCAAGAAACAGAATCTAACCAATGCCTGACTCCCTCTGTGTCATGCATCATTACCCTCCACTGAGAGGGTAATCTGAGAAAAAGATTATCACAAAATCAGACATGATGATTAAATCCCCTGCAGAGGAACACAGCTGTATTTAGCAACATTTCTAAGAAGGAAAGGAAGAACGGGAGGAAAAGAAGGAGGGAGAAAAATAGAAGTAAATGTTGTACCTCACTGTATTCAGCAAAATTTGAATTCTACAAACTCATCCATGTGTGAGTATACTGAATAAAGAGCTGCCTGATCTAGTGTCTTCTGTGGTTAAGCAGCCCCATCCTCTAGATTTCCATCCTCCACCAATACTAACCTACCCACAGGCAACTCTATGATTAGCAATTCCAAGCGGCCTCTATAAGCCTGCTTTGGAATTGCTATGATGAGGATCTGATAAAAAAAATAGTAGAAATAATACTAACTTCATTTATAAAAGGACTTCTATATATGTCTGACACCACTACTCCAGGTATGTTACTTATATTATGCTTGTTCTTAACAATAGTCTAGTAAAGTATATATTATTCCAATATTACATATAGGAAAGAGTCACTGTTGGCCAGCTGATAAGAGTAGGACCTAGATTCAAATACAGGTTTCTCTCAGTCCAGACCTTATGCTCTTATTATAAAAATTCTTGCAAACTGACATTATATTTCTTTTCAGCCTCCTTTTCGCTTGAAATACATTCATTTTTATCTTTTTTCAGAACATTCACTCATGTTTGCTGTCCTCTTCTTAACACTCTCCACAGTTTCTGTATCTCTGTTCAATAATAGGCCCCTGATTAAACACAACACTCTATTAATCCTATATTAAGGAAAGAGTAGATAGCCTTATGTTTCCTTCATGAAATGTTCTATTAAGATTCCTGAATATACGATTGCAATGCCCTCCCTGCTCCCGCCACTGGCACAACCCTAATTAACATCCATTTAAAACAGTAAAGCACGGCTTTGCTGGTGGCGCAGTGATTGAGAGTCCGCCTGCCGATGCAGGGGACACGGTTTAGTGCCCGGGTCCGGGAAGATCCCACATACCGCGGAGCGGCTGGGCCCATGAGCCATGGCCGCTGAGCCTGCGCGTCCGGAGCCTGTGCTCCACAACGTGAGAGGCCACAACAGTGAGAGGCCCGCGTACCGCAAAAAAAAAAAAAAAAAAAAAACAGTAAAGCAAGGTCCATGGAATAGATATTGAGTTATTGTTAATCACTCACAATTGGATGCTCATCTAATTAGAAAAATACTGAAATATATAATCTAGTTCTCTCATTTATTTTCTGGATAAATCAATAGGAAAAACATTTTTAAAGTAAGATGAGTTTGGATTTCCTTGATGTTTTAAACATATTAATGTCAGAAAAGGCCATAAAATAAGACTGACAGGATTTATTTTTCTAAAAGTTTTATAATCCCTGGAGAGTATCCCCTTCATTCACATTATTTGACATGCATTTATGAGAAAATATAATCTTATTTTTCCATTTTCTATGGTTTAGTCTTTCTTTTTTCATCCAAAATAGTATATATTTAATATATGTATTTTGAAAAAGTTACCTTTACAAAAATCATAAGTATATGATTTTGAGAAAAATACTTGCTTTAAAAGAAAATGAATTTGGGTAATATAAATAACCCAGAGGTTAGACACTAAGGGGAAAATAGTAATGTTCTACCATGTAGGTAAAATGCAACATAAATTATTTTCTAAATATAACCTTATAAGAAAGCACATGATTTTATATATTTTGGGAGTTATGTACACTTTTGAGAATAAGTTGTAACACTATGAATGAACCCTTTCTATAAAAAATGCATTTATGCATATATACAAAACCATTAGGGGAAAATCATTATTCATGCCAAATAAAGAACTCCTACTTTTGATGAAGGTAAAATCATTGATATGTTAGGATCCTGAGAATCCCATTGGGAAGTATTTAGGTCATAGTAGAAGGTTATATCTAGCTTACTGAGGAGCTAAACGGCAAATATAAAGGCATATTGTGAATCTTTGGCAGTGAGTGTGAAGTGTTTTGTTTCATTCAGAGTAGTCTTGAACTCTACTCTGTTAAACATCTTCATAAATGATCTGCAGTTGGCTGTTAATGACATTAATTAAATTCTCAGATGAGAGAGGATATCAAGCAATGAGACATCATACAATAGTACAAAAAGCTAGAAAAAAATGGCCTGAAATTAATCAAATGAGATTTAATCTTGAATTGCAAAGGCCAGTATTTGATTAAAAAATAGATCCAATAAAAGTTGAAGTAAAAATCAGTTTCAATAAAGAGATATTTCCAATAGTTAATATAAAGTTGATTTGATATTCTGTAATGGGCTTTGAGAAAATGCAAGCTGTTTTAAAAATAGAAATGAATATGAAATTTTCATAGTAATCATCACCTAAAAAGTTCCAGTGGCTCTCTTATCACATTGAGAAAACTGAAATGTTGTGGACAATTTGTGCTGTAACAGAACCTTTATGACCACCTGACACCTATCCAACAGAAAGAATAAGAGGTCCCACGAAGAATCCATGGCGAAGAAGATTGAGAGAGAAGTATATAGATGGATGAAAAGACATCGGATTTGTTGTGATAATTTTCTACAAACTCTACAAAAGAACCAAACTTTTCTAAACAAGTGATAAAAATTCAAATCATGGAAGACAAAATCAAAATAGACAAAAAGATATGGCTTTTAGTGAGATAACAGTCATGATTCTGACAAATAGGCTGCTTCCTCATTAGCAAAACTGGTCATATCATTTGCAAATATTCCAGAGGATTTGATTTTAACCAGGGCATTTACACTCTTCTCTGGGATAAAACTTTCACCCTTGTTTCTGCAAAGATTCAAGTATGTTTTTGGAGAAAACATATTCACAAAGGATTCTTCAAAGTGCTTCTTTTGCAATAGTCTCAGAGCCTTCATACTGTTATTCCTTGAAAAAGATACTGAAACTCGAGTTACATAATTACAGCTTAACAAAATATGTCCTCTATTTTGAGGTTCTTAGTGGTGATTTTTTTCTTACTAGTATTAGAATAATGGTGACAGAACATAGCTGCAGGTGATGATGTAAAATAGATACCAAACAAGAATATAATAAGGCTTTTCCATTTTTAGCAAATATGATTATATGCATTATCTCCAGAGCAGATTTCTCTTTTTCTGTAAATATAATTCTTGGAAGAGCTTGCTTTATGGAAGGACCATAGAAGTGAGCTCAGCTTGAGTTTCTCTTTCATACCTGATTTAAGTGAATCAGGAAACATCATACATCAACATCTGTAAGATTATGCACAGTGAGTAAAATATAGTTCAACTGCTGCAAACACGTTTAGAGTTTTACTACCATACATACTCTAAAATGTTCATAATCACCATGTCATTAGATTGTGTTAAAAACCAGTATTTTACATATATTCCAAAATAATTCTTTATCTGATCTCCAGAATTCTAAAAAAAAAAATAGTAAAAAGATTTCTAATAACTAGATTCACTCTGCTATTAAGATCCATTCAAGAGACTGAGTCCCTTTTTAATGACATTAATATATGTCTGTGGCATTTCAGATATGAAAACAAAAGCTTTATTTTCTTTCTCCATTTTTATATTGAAAAATAAATGATCTTGCATGCCTAGTTTAATTTTTACTTTAAAAATGTAGACATCACTCTATTAAATAAAGGTTATGATAGTCACAGTAATCATAACCTATAAAATTCCAGTGGCGGAATGACCACATTGGGACATTTGGAATACTATTGATAGGTTTGTGCCACAACAAAATTTAGCACTTAAATTGGTAGACTTTGACTAAAACAGATTGCTCTCCATAATGTGGGTGGGCCTCATTCAGTCAGTTGAAGGCCTGAATAGAACAAAAGACTGACCTCCCTCAGCAAGAGGGAATTCTACAAGCAGATGGCTTATAAATTTGAACTTCAACAGAAACTTTTCCTTGGATCTCCAGTTTGCTGGCTTACCCTGCACATTTGGGGTTTGCCAAGCTCCATAACCATATGAGCTAGTTCCTTAAAAGAAATCTCTTTGTATATATACATCCTATTAATTCTGTTTCTCTGGAGAACCCTGAGTAAGACAACATGTATGACCATCAGGTACCCACTCAGTAGAAGGAACAAAGGGATACAAGAGAAATCTTTGGCAAAGGGGATTGCATAAAATATAAATGTCTCCTCCATTTCTGTATAAAAATATAAACTTCAAATATAAATTTATTTTATAAATTTATTTTCAAAAGAAATGGGATTTCCTATGGGAAAAGGAGTTGACTACTTTCTATAATTTCAGTGTCCAAAAACTGACTCGTTAAAGAGTATAACCAAAAATTAGATTGAGTTTGCTACTTCATTGCACACCATGGTGTCAAATCCCAAATTTGAAAGACTGAGACAGAGAAGCACTTATCTGTGTCTAGCAACAATGATTCCCTAAGTTACTTTTATAGACACGTTTGTACATATCTTTGCCCTTGGTGACAATAAATTATCATGCCACCCAGTATAATGTGGTGGTTAGGAGTACCCATTCTGTTGTAAGGTCACAATGTTGTAAGGTTAGGTAAACTGTCAAACCTTCAGGTTCCTTATCTGTAGAATAGGAATAACAGTACCTACTCCACGGGGCCAGTATGAGGATAATGTAAATAATACTCTTAACATAGAACATTTTTTGCTTTTAGCCTCCTTACAGGGCAAGAATGGTGTCTTACGTACATTCCTAACCACTGCACAGATCACCCGATTCAGTGCTTTTCATCTGGTCAATTAGTCAACAACTAAAGATAATTGCTACCAATTATTGTGTGCTTATGATATATCAGAATGATTTTTTTTAGAAGTCTCACAAAATTCCTTCAAAGCAGGTGCTATTATCCCCATTTTTGGATGGGGAAGTTGAGACTCTGAGAGCAGTAGCTTTGAAGATCATACAGAGCTACTTAACAGTAGAGTTGGCATTTAATTCAGGTCTAACTCAAAGTTGTGCTCACTCTGTATTGCAACTTACTGCCACTACCTATTAGATGATTGGTAACAGGCATTTGCTAGTTTAAAAATCACATGGGAAGTTGCCGTTGATCATAATATTCTTTCCTTTTATTTCCTTTTTATGCTGCTTGATGATCTGGCTCTGTCACACTTTGGAAGCTGGAAGTCTGGCTGTTACGACTTGTTAGACAGTACAACACAGTAAAAGGGAAGGTTATAAAAGTGAGTTCCCTGGTGATTCTTTTGAAGGGAAAATATACTATCTACTGAGCTTAATTTTTAGATTTATCGTGCTTGGACAAGATACAAACTCATCATAGACAGCATCTATCTTTCCAGGAGGCTGAAGATAAACAGTGTATGTTCTAAGGTTTCTTCCAGACCCCCAGGTCTGTGATCTTAACAAAATAAGAAACTATTAAGAAATTTCTCTAAAATTTTTGAAAATGCTTTCCATTATAGCTAATAAATATTATATTGTTATATTCTGGAGAGATGTTCCCATCTATACTGTTAAACATTTCTTTCAACTTTTCATGGAACACTTTCCTGCATGCATTTTAAGTTATAGTAGCATTGAATATTTTATGTAAAAAGAAACCTTGAAAATATTAATCCAGTTCTAAATATTAGTTTTAGTGTAGAGCGATTTCCTCCATTATTAAAAATATTTCAAATTCAAGAGAGTAAAGCATTTGATTGTTAAGATGTGCCCAACAATGTTATCATTAAATAAGTATCATCCTGTATCTTAACTCAGGAGACTCTGTTATAGCCTATAGACTAGTTTTCTTGTAACCAATAGATCTGTTATTTTCAAATACAGGATTTTATTACCAAGTTAAATATAAAATCACACTATTATAATTTGTGAGATAGAAGATTACAGCACTTTCCCAAAACCATGATAATACTGCTATTTTTTAAACTGAACTTCTTTAGGCAATATTCTGCCTTTTTGATTTTGTAAAATTATTCTACATTTTTAAGGGAAAGTAATCATGGCATTGCCTGAAGTGTCACGTCAGGTACATCCAAATGGCAAATGAATGTCATTATAGTGTCTATTAGGGAACTCACTTTGATTAAAGAGGACATCCATGCCCAAGGACAGCTGCTGAAGCAACACTCTGTTTGTGGCAAGGGGCAGGGAAGGGCTTGTACTATTGCTTAGAAACATGGATTCTCTAATCTTTGGAGGGAAATAGACTTAGATATGGAAATAAAGCATTAAATGGAAAAGCAAACCAATAAAAACAACAAAAGAACTTGCAATTTGTTTGGGGAAATTTAAAATAAGTCCATTTCCCATTAGGCCATGAGAGGACAGAAATTGGGAGTGCTGACTCCTGTGCATGGAAATGGAAGCAAACACGGTGATTTTAGTAGTTACATACTGCCTCAGACAAGCCTACTAGGTAAGGGTTTGTCAAAGGCCAGTTTTATATCCTTTTCTGTTCCTAGTGTTAGAGGGCTTTATCTCAGAACAAATAGATTCTGAAACTAAAGTCACATCCTGTTATTGTAACAGACAGTGGATAACCATCAGGGCTAGAAAAACAATTGTAATAATCCTAAAGACCAAAAGAGAAGAAAGTAGTCTCGTTAGTGAGACCCAAAGCCAACTCTGAAACAAAGACTTCTGAACATCAGCTTTAGTTCAACATTTGAAAATTTTGAAATTGGCCTATTTTTACACCTCATTGTTTTTCTAATTGAAAAGACAAGCAAGGCACATGAGATGCATTATCTACTCAGAACAGAATCACTCCATTAATTCAATATTCTAGTGAAACCTTAACACTTCTAATTGACAGGAAATTGTGGGCACGATAGCCTGCATTTACTGTGTTGGGATATTTAACAGCTCTCTCCCTACCTTCGCTTCAGTTTCCCCAGAAAGCCCGGCTATCATTCTTTTAACTGAACTAGACAGGGAGGGAAAGAACGGATGTCAGCCCGCTCCCACTGATGAGTGTCATATCCAATTGCCACCCTTACCAAAAGGAATGAAACTAGGTTAAGGGGACAGGTTCTGTATTTTAAAAAATTACCTGCCATGTATTTTTTCCCCAAATGTCAGGTGGTGGCCTCTATTAGAGGTAGACCATTAATCAAACTAATGAGAACGATGGATGTAACCATCCCTTAACAAAGACATAATGCCTCAGTGGGAAAGGAGTAGAATGGCAGACTTTTATGAAGTAGGCCTTTCCTCATGAACACTTGGGTTTGAGTCACACCACATGTGCAAATCAGGGCCTCCTGATACTTATAACAGCTAAAGAAGAATACCATATTACTGAATCAAAATGTTTTATTTATGGTGAAGAAAAAAAGAATCACACTTGCTTTGCAACAATAAGGTATTACATAAAACCAGTCTTAATGATCTAAACCTTACTAGTGATCATTCAAGTTTTGAAGAAGCTGCTAAGGACAGAGGAAGTTTTTTTAGGGAAATATGATCTTGTAATTAGTGTTAACACGGGGGCTGTTTTTGATCTTTTTGCACATCTCTAAACCACTCTGAATAATTCTTCCCTAATTCTAAGTCTAGACCAGAAGAAATGGCATGCAAATCAGGATGTTATGCTTTCAGTACTCAAAAGAAATAAGAAATTCCTCATCAGACCTTTCCAACAGTTTATGGCGAGCCTAATGGAAGAAAATGGCAGAGTTGGGAGACAACAGAAAGAATGAAAGTCAGAACATTAACAGACAGTAATTGGCCTTGGCCAAGCGATGGACAGAGACTCCTTTGACCAACTGGATGTCCTGATGAATCCTTGAACATGCAGAGGAGAAGACCCATGATATACCCAAGAAATGGCACTTCTGAAAAAGTTCACATTTGCAGACAGAAATGATTTTTCAGTTTTTGAGGTTTTGGAAATGCCTACTTAAAATGTTTATTTAAACTTAAACCTTTACTTAAACTAAATTTATCTCAGGTCAATCTGAGGACAAGCTAAATAGAGGTTTCTATTAAAGTTAGGAATAATATATGATGGTTCTTTTTTTCAAACTAATCAGTGAAATCACTCAATTTTTGTAGAAATTAATCTTTATAAATAATGATTTACATCATTTTAATTGCAGAGTATGCAGTTATAACACATTTCCTGTGTTAATTTCTACATAACTATATGGTCAGAGAAAGTAGCTTAATATGTGTCAATTTTTTGATGATTAATTATAGATTTTTATGTCTGGAAAAATCAGATTGCATGGTATAGAAAACCACATTGTACAAAATAAATAGGCAGAGATAATAATCAGTTTAGTAAATAGTTAAAATGAAAACTTCTCATTATACTTAGAAAAGCAGAATGAAGGGTAGGGGAAAGTGAGAGAAAAGATAAAGTCCCACTTAATGGACTCCATGAAGACTGTTCTCTAACCTAGGGAAAACAGGGACCTCACTTTCTTCACAGGTACACTAAAACTAAGTAATAATACTAAACTAAGTATTAATGAAAAATACTATCTATTGAGCACCTACTCCGTGTTATACCCCATTCTAAAAACTTACTCAATGCAATTTTCACAACAATCCTATAAATAGATAATATTCTTATCCCCATTTTTAAACAAAGGAGAAAACTGAGGCAGAAAGAGATTAAGTTAACCCAATTCACACAGTTAAAAAAAAAACAGTAGAGCCAGATTCAAACCACGTAGACTGACACTGGGCCCATGATCTTATTTTCTCTGCCATGGATCTGGGAGCCAGAAATGTTGTTTCCCTCTTCTCTGCTCTAGGGATGTCCTTAGAAGTTGGGTGAATGAAAGGCAAGTGTCCACTCTCAGCTAATCAAAATTCTTCTCATAGTGAAGTGTTTAAATCAGATTGCTTTTCTAACAAGTACCATGGAGTACTGTTAGTCACATCTACCTAAAAGAATAAGAGCTCTTAACTACCTGTACATGATTATCTTTGCTGGTCCTCAGAGCTTCAAACACACACACACACACACACACACACACACACACACACACACACACACACACAGTTATGGAAGTTAAAAGATTGCTGACATGTTTTTCTGGACAAGAAAAGTAAGCAAAGATTAAAGTTAGTCATTATCCACTTTATACTTTCTTTTATGTCTCTCTTACCTTTGGGTGTCATTGCACCCCATAACACTATGGAACAATTCTAAACATATTGCTTTCTAGCAGTCCACTCTTTCTTTACCACCACCTACATTCAAAGTTCTTATCCAGTGTTTTCTTTTTAGACTGTACCTTCCTTTCAAAAATGAACTCCTCTTGCTTCTTTGCATATTACTATTCCTGTTCACCAGTTTTGTCAAGAAAAACCCCTCATCCCTCAGTATGGACTTCCAAATAAGTAACACCAAGGTTAAGAACATTTTACTACAGTGGGAAATAAGGCCTCATTATGTCTCCTTTGGTGTTGAGATTGACTGTTTGGACTGTTACTGAGAATTTGCTAATTGTAGTGCAAAATAAAGTCCTACACAGCCCTATTAGGAACATCCTCTGCCATACAAATCAGAACTCCTGCTAAGTGAATCTGTATATATTAGCGTCTATATGTCATTTATTTATCTTATTTATTTTGGGGTAGAGCGATGGGGAATTATTTCTACTGCTTATGCTTTTGATTTTATAATGCTTTTTTTCATGTTAACATAGCAAAGAGAGCACTGAAGTGGGAAAAATTGGGCATCATTCGAATGCTCTAAGTAAACTGTTGGGCGTATACGGAATGTAATCTAGTTTACTATCTTGGAGTCCTATAGTTGTCTATAAAGGTCTCAACCTTATTCTTATATAATTTCCTCAGTAGAGTACACTAAAAAATAACCCCAATCCTAGAGCATTCAAGCCTGAGATTTCTCTAAGTGCTAAGGATATAAAGTCACTTCTGATTCAGAGTTTAGGAGAGGGTAGTCTTTTGGACTGTATGACATCAGGCTACCTATACTTCACCTGACCATCCCTGATGGTTTCCAGATGAATGTCTGTTTATTGTGGGCATTTGAAAGTGTTGAGTTGGGCTGTTTGAGCAGAGAGGGGATTTTTCCTAACAGATAGCTTTGGCTATCTACATGAGAGAAAAGGAACATTTTGGCAGGAAGCTACATAAGACAGCAGGATACCCTGGTTTGAACAGAATGTTTTTATGCAATGTGTTACAGGGGAATTGGTTTGCATGTTGACACTACTGCCCACATATAAGCCCCGACTTATTTCTTGACCAAATGAGTTTTTTCCTCTTTATGTCTTACAAATACATAGTATGTCTATTTTCTAAACAATCTAATAAACAGTGTTGATGGCTTATACTGAACCAAGGTTTTTAAGCATTGCCAGCAAGAGGTATGCTGAGAAATACAGATGTTTTTAAAAGAGCACTTTATTTTTAATTATTATTTTATTACATTTAGACAGACATGCTTCTTGTATCAGAAAATAGATAAAACCCTTTAATTTGTATATTTCTAAGTTAATTTAGCACAATTTTGTCAGGCTCCAACTATGAGCAAGGGGCTGTGCATCATCACAGCATGTTGATCTTGTTTAGTAGAAAAGGATAAATGTAGGCACATTTAAACACAAGGTAGATGAGAGAAATATAAGTAAAGTAATATGGTAGCTCAGTGGAAAAAGAGATTACTTCCAGTGAAGAGGAACAAGGAAACCATTATAGGAAAAGTGGCATTTGAGCTGCCTTTAAAAAGAAGCTTTCTTTACTTATTTGTTTATTCATTTTTCTATTTATTTAGTATGGTATAAAGTTTAACAAGAAAGGAGACTCTAGATTTAAGCTGTGTGGATTCATTTTCTGGCCCTACCGCTTAACAGTTTTGTGACTTTAGTCAATTCATATAATAGACTTCCCTTACTTGTAAAATGAGGATAAAATTAGTTCCTTTCCAACAAGTTTCTGGAAGAATACATATTATTAGTAGGCATGTATCTGGAAAACAGCAAAGTGTAAGGTGCATAGGCTTTGGAATTAGACAATGCTGTATTTGAATCAACTACCAACCACTGTAACTAAACTTTTCAACCTCTCTGTAACGTAAATTTTTCATCTTTAAATGGATATAATAATCCTACTTCATTAATTGTTGTAGAGAGCAAGTACCAGGTATAGTTTCCATAAAACATAGGCACAGTATCGATGTTAGATAGTAATAACAAGAGATGACATTGAAAAGAGAGAGTGGGGCTAGATTTTGCAGGGCCTCAGAATCCAGGCAACATTACCTCGTCTAACGCTATAGACCAGAATTCACAACCATCAGTCTGCCTTCCATATCTAGCAAGAGTTGTGTATTAGAGCTACAGGCACAGATATATATGTATTTTGTTTTGTACACACAGTATCTTAAAAATTAGAACATTTTATCAAAAAAACAAGCAACCCAGTAGAAAAATGAGCGGAAGACCTAAATAGACATTTCTCCAAAGAAGACATATAGATGGCCAAGAAGAACATGAAAAGCTGTTCAACATCACTAATTATTAGAGAAATGCAAATCAAAACTCCAATGAGGTATCACGTCACACCAGTTAAAATGGGCATCATCAGAAAATCTACAAACAATAGCTGCTGGAGAGGGTATGGAGAAAAGAGGACCCTCTTGCACTGTTGGTGGGAACATAAATTGATATAGCCACTATGGAGAACAGTATGGAGATTCCTCAAAAATCTAAAAATAGAATTAACATATGAACCAGCAATCCCACTACTGGGCATATGCTCAGAGAAAACCATAATTCAAAAAGATACATGCACCCCGATGTTAATTGTAGCACTATTTACAATAGCCAGGTCATGGAAGCAATCTAAATGTCCATTGACAGATGAATGGATAAAGAAGATGTGGTAAATATATACAATGGAATACTAGCCATAAAAAAGAACAAAACTGGGTCATTTGTACAGACATGGATGGACCCAGAGACTGTCGTACAGAGTGAAGTAAGTCAGAAGGAGAAAAACAAATATCGTATATTAACGCATATATGTGGAATCTAGAAAAATGGTACAGATGAACCGGTTTGCAAGGCAGAAATAGAGACACAGATGTAAAGACCAAACATATGGACACCAAGGGGGGAAAAGGGGGTGGTGGGATGAATTGGGAGACTGGGATTGACATATATATATAATATGTATAAAATAGATAACTAATGAGAACCTGCGGTATAGCACAGGGAACTCCTCTTCACTGTACAGTAGAAGCTAACACAACATTGTAAAACAACTATACCTCAATTTTTTTTTAATTAGAAAATTTTATATGTTCTTTTTCTGGAAAATTTTTCAAAAATAACCCTGAATTCCAACAGAAAAACAATCAGCTGGAACTAAGTTCTGTCTGTGTCTTATCTGGGGCCTAGGCATGCCAGGGTCTCTACCACTCCCTATTGTCTTAATTCTCCCCACTTCACTCATTTTGTTACCTACCTGCCTGCCCTTTTAGGCATTTCAGTTTGTGACTTTTCTGGACAATGGGCCACTACTAATTGTATTTTAACTGAGGGTGGTTTGTACAGACATTTTCAGTATTATTATATCTCTGCAATTTGCACATTTGCTTTGGGGAAAGAGAAGACTGGAGGTAAGTAAACAGAAGAGTTTCAGTGGTATAGATGAGA
Organism: Orcinus orca; assembly: GCF_937001465.1. Lineage (NCBI taxonomy): Eukaryota > Metazoa > Chordata > Mammalia > Artiodactyla > Delphinidae > Orcinus > Orcinus orca. The sequence goes on along the minus strand of NC_064559.1, from coordinate 150,745,058 downwards.
AGCAAATAGGTGTCAAGTTAATGCAGAAATGGCCAGAAATGAGCTGCTGTGACAGTTTTTCCAAAAATATAATCAAGAGGACTTTGATAATTGATTATCAAAGGACAACAAAAGACAAGTGTTTCTATATGATAGCTGGTGTATTTAATAGAAATGGAATGAGCCAGACTATGACTAGAGATGACAGAGATTTCATTTTCTGGCATACTGCTGAATTTAGATATTTAAATTTAAGGAAAATTTAATTATCATGAGTCATAGTAAAAATCTATGGGGACCCTCAGAAATGTTTGCATATCCTTAATCAATGAAAATAAACCGTGAACCTTAAGGCCAAGGATGGAACTGTACCTATTCACGAAATCCCAGAGCTTGGCAAAGAGTATGCCCTCAGTAAATGTTTATTGAATTAAATTATAGGGAATATGAATAAGTTTTTATCAATCTTTAGAACGGTGGCATATTTTCACAGATCCTGCTCACAACTTTTCTACAGTTAAAAGATAATAATTTGCCATTTTCAAATCTATAGCATAGTGACTTTTCAGATACACATGTATACTTGTTAATTATTTCATGTGAAGTGATGACAAATAGGAATTTAATGTGACTTTGCTGAGTGATTATTATAAGAATTGGAATTCTTATGTATTTTAATGGACTTCTATGTTTAAAAGTCCATTAGAAGATGCACATTGGGGCTTCCCTGGTGGCGCAGTGGTTGAGAGTCCGCCTGCTGATGCATGGGACACGGGTTCGTGCCCTGGTCCAGGAAGATCCCACGTGCCACGGAGCGGCTGGGCCCATGAGCCATGGCCGCTGAGCCTGCGCGTCTGGAGACTGTGCTCCACAACGGGAGAGGCCACAACAGTAAGAGGCCCGCGTACCACAAAAAAAAAAAAAAAAAAAAAAAGATGCACCTTGGTGTTAAAATTTTCACAGAGATAATTTTGTTGTTTAAAATGGAGAATTCCAGTAAACTGTGTCTTTGTCTTGAGAATTTCATGAGCTATGTAGTACACTAGGGATTTAATTCATTCAGAGTAGCTGAAAAGAGGCAGAAATTAGGAACTCTCACTAGAGAAAATTGAGGGATAACTGGACATATCTTGATTCTCTTTGGTTCATTCCTCTGTGCCTCTGAATTTACAGGCTTTCTGTTCACAACAGCCAGATCCAGAAAAGGGTCAAGAAACAGGAAGAAAGGAGACAAAGGAAGAAAGGAGCTTCCTGTTACCACAAACCAAATTTTCTCTATAATAAGTATGAAAAATTGTCTGTTCTGTCATTGGGAGAGGATTACATTTATGACATTGTACCCACTTTGGTTATCAGCGTTGCTGGGTGTCTGTTTCAATATGAATGTGTTTAGTTCACAGCAAAATGGAATAATCATGAGATGTGCAAAAATGAATTACTAGACTTGTGATAAGACTGGTGGTTTTTAGCCCTCAGTGCAAAGGGCTGAATGATCTCCATCTGATGCTGTTGATTCTGTATTTGGGTCTGTTAGGAATTTGATTTTTACTGAGAATGCTTTCTCTGAAAACTTAATCTAATATTATATCTCTTCACCTTTATATATTCTGTTCATTCTGCTTTGCCCTATATTTTGTCAACCTGGAAAAACTCCTATTCACTCATTAAAACCCATCTCAGACCCTACATCCTCTTTGAAACTTTCCTTAATTCCTTCCTTCAAAATTAATTTGGTACCTTTCATATACTTCTATTTCCACATTTAGCATTCTGACCAGGTATTACTTCCCCTGTGAGCTCTAGAATTACTTCCTCTAACCATGAGCTCTCATAGTTCAGGCCCAAACTATATTAATCTCTGTATTCCCAGAATCTAGTACAGGGTCTAGAATACAGTAGGTTCTCAATAAATGTATGCTAAATAAATGAGTGAATGAATAAAAGTGTATTTTCTATACCCCCAACATCTAATATAGTGCCTGATAGAAGAGATTTCATAAAAAATAGATTCACCCCAATAGCATAAATCAATTGGTCATTCAGGAAATAATGAGAACTATAATCTAAAGTATCAAAACGAGTTGTAACAGCCAAGGTATCTTGGAACCAAGACCCAAGCACTTGTGGGATATAAGGACAAGGTCAGCTATAAGTCTTTGTGTTTACCCTTTCCTTGACCTATGAGTTTTAATGCTAACATTTAAGCTCTTCCACACTTCTTATTGTTAAATACTCCCCAGTGAGTATCAAGTTTAGGCATGTGGAGGTTCTATAAATCACTTTCATTGCCCAAAGTCCCTTTTGAAAAATGTGACTCAGTCGCGTATTTCCCCATATGTAGTCTGTCAGGTCAAACTGCAACCAGTTTCATTTTCTTTTGATAAACTCAAATCCCTGACCTGCCAACTTCCTTGTAAGGAAACACGGCAATTAGAAGGCAAAACAACTTTTATTCAATCTATATGTATTTGCTGACAAATCACGTTTGTATAATCCCTGGGCTTTCCTGACGGACCTTGAAGAGACTTTTTTTTTCCACTGGTGGGGTTATCTGGAAGACCCTTAATAATATTTTTTTTCTTTCAAAATGGAACAAATGAATTTGAGGCTCCCTCAGTCCTAGGAGAAAAGCAGTTGATTTATGAAGTGGAAATAGCCAACCCAAGTCTGGAGGAAGTTGCCATGGCCATTTTAACCCCTAGAAGAAAAAATTTTAAAGTTCTTTATAAGATATGGGCATTGATATTTGGATGATGTTGAAAAATTAATTGAAAAAAATGTTTAATATTGAGACCTAGAATGTATTAAGAACAATAAGCTTATTGTTTTGATTATGTTTAATCATCTTATGGCACAGAAACCATAGCTTTGAATTATGTATTTTTAACAGTCTTAAAATTAATAATGTTCTCTTAAATTTGTATTACATTTTTCTTTAAGGCACTCAAAGCATTTTAGAGGACAAACGTAATATGTAAGCTATCATGAAAAAAATCACTGTTTTAGTAGACGATTAGGGATGTTTGCAAAGTGAAACTAATTCCATTAGAAAATAGTTGAATTTACAGAAATACATTCCAAGTATGTACAGAAATGAATGTAAATGAATTTACAGAAATACATTTCACTCATGTTGGAAATTTTATGCTTAAAGATATAATTATGGACCATGATTCCAATAAGCAGATATCATTGTGTTCTAGTCTCCAGTCATACCACATGACCCCTCCACCTAACTCCAAAGATGCCTTTTTACAAGTCTGTGTCTTGGCAAGCTGCATTTGCTACACATGTTTACTTCTTACTCCCACCTTTGTAAGTCCTTCTATCTAACAGTAGGGACAGGGTAGAAAAAGACAGATATTTACATAGTGTCTATGTTCAAAATACTGAAGTCAAAATAACGAGTAAAAAATAGTGCTATTTTCAAGGAGTGCTTGGTCTAGGGAAAAGTTATCTACCCAATTGAGTGCTCTACCAGGAAGTATATATATCTAAAGAGACACAAGTTCATAAAGAGTCATCCATACAGTATTGAGGGATCACAAGGGAAAAACTCTGCTTGGGGAGGTGACACCAGGGAAAACTTCATGAAAGAGGAGTTCTCCTATGAGGAAGCATGTGATCCCAGATAGAACTGTTGTACCATTTATTTCTTTATCCTTTTATTTCATCCATTTCATCTATTTATTCATTCATTTAACAAACATGTATCCTCTAAAATGTGCCAGATATGGTGATTAGTAAGATTTTGATCCTTGTCCAAAGGAACTCACAGTCTAATATGCTTCACATTATGGAAGCAGAGAGGATGTGCTGTTAACAGTTCTGGGCTTAGGCAGGGGAATATAAAGAAAAGTTTCAAAGTGGAAGTGAAGCAGTAATGAGATAAACAGAATTCCACACTTGTTACAAATATCATCCATCTATCCATCCATTTATTATTTTGTCCATTGAATTGTTTTTTAAAAATACTCTACACATCCCTAAGTCCTAGCTCAAATGTTAGCTCCTCTATGAGAAATTCAGAATCTAGGGTAAACCCTTAGTGCAATGTAAATTACTTTATTTTTATCAGCATTGGTGACACTGGGATCTGCGGGCACATGGTTCACGTCATCACGAGTTTTTTAAGGTAGAATAATTAGTGCAGAGTTTTTTATGGTGTAATGGAAGGAGCAGGAGTTTTGGAGTCAGAAGAGCTGGATTTCCACACACACCCCTGTACTGAGCTTAGGCAACTATCTCAGACAGTTTCCTCATCTGGAAAATGGAAAGAACAAAGGAGACAGTACAGTGATGACTTGTAAGCAGGGAAGTATAGTAAAAATGGAGGTGGTTAGTGATTCTTTCCCTCTAACTTTTGAGTGCAAAAGTCCAATATTGCATTTGAATACAATATAGAATCCAGTGATGTAAAAACGAACACAGATATTGAAAAATGTCCTATGTTCGAGTTCAAAGGAATTGGGTTGTAATCCTGGTTCCAAAACTTCACTTAATTTTCCTGAACCAGTTTTCTTACCTGAAAACTATTCTGACCCTTGGTTTGACCCTTAGTCAAAACCTCCTTGGTTTTGTGAGACAGCATATATAAAAATGCTTTATAAATTATAAATTCTGTAGAAATATATGGTACTGTTATTTATCTCTTGGCTATGATAAATTAACTCTATCCAGCTTGGTTTCAACAAAATTTACATTTTCCCTCTATATCAAATATTCTATAAATTCTATGCTGCCCTATAATTTCTAGAGAATCTAATTGATGAGATGATTTTTTAGAAAGGCTTGCTGTAGAAAGTCTTTCTAATTTCCTTCCTTGAAAAGCTAAAGAATCTTGCAGGACTTCTTTTCCCTCAGAATATTCTCTAGGGCGTTGGATTTGGCAGCCTTCGTTTTTCCCTTCAACTCTTTAACACCATGTGTTATAATTTGGCTTTCACTTTCTTCTATTCTAATTTCCATTTTTCTAAACATATTTTCCCTAGTGTTCAGCTGAAGTGGTGGTCATCAATGGGCACCCTCTGCAGCAGCACAAACACATATTTGACTAGTTGATCCTTCAGATCAATAGCCTAGAGAAGTACTATTGAGATGTCCTTCTCACACACTTATCCAAAGCTCACAATGGAATATGCTCTTCTTATTTTTATTCTTCCTTTTTAATATTCCTTTCTAAAGCTCAGAACTCTATTGCTCAGACTGCAGTTTCCAGCTATTCTTGCAGGTAAAAGGCATGATGGCTTTCACATTAGATTAAACAGACTGCCTGCAGAGCAATGCATTTGTGTAGCCATATCTGAACTCATCATGTAAAACCTGCACTTCATGGATTTTAATGGGAAATTATTACAGTGGAACCTTGCTAATTTATGCTAGTGATGGAGATTCCTATTTTAAATTGCTGAACTTCTCATTGATAATTGAAGAAAAGTAAAGGAAAGAGAATGTAAAGGAATTTAGCCATTATTTCCCCCCTTTTTCAGACTGCCTGTATGTTCACAATGGGACATTCAAATCACAGCCACCTTATGGAAAACAAATGAACTAACAAAAACACTTTTAAATCCTAATTAGTAAATACCTTATGACTAGCCTGGCAGATGTTTATGAAGCTAAAGTTATATAACACAAATATACTTGCAGAAACGTAAGAAATAATATTTCATTCTATTTTTAAGTGACATAATTTTATTGCCCTGGATTAAATGAAAGTGGTATTTAATTGGAAATCAGTTCTCTATGGTTATCATTGTTATTTTTTTACCACCTGCACTCATCTTTCTAGCCGCCTCTTCTCATGCTTGGTTCCTGATAACATTTACTAGGAGCTCTCCCACCTCTGGCCTTGTTCCCCACCAGTGTGCTCTCAACTAAGCAGCCAGAGAAAATCCTTTTAAAATGTAAGTCACTTGGTCAAAACCCTCCAAAAGCTTCCCAACTCACTCAGAATACAAGCCAAAGGACTTATGAGGGCCTAAAAGGCCCTACATGATTACTTGATACCTTCTGCCCATTAGTTGATCTCCTACCTCTTTCTCCCTTACTCATTCTGCTCTAGTACATTGGCCTCTCTGCTGCTGTTAGAACATTCCAAGCATCCTCCTATCTCAAAGCCTATGAACGTTCTGTCCTCTCTGCCTGGTACACTCTTTCCTTAAAAGCTGCATGACTTGCTCTCTCATCTCCTAGTGCTTTACACAAATATTACCTTCTTAATGACTTGTCCTCTGATCACTCTATCTAAAAAATACCCTGTTCTACTCCCCCTTCCTGTATTTAATTTTCCTTCCTTCCTTCCTTCCTCTTTCCCTCTTCCTTCTTTCCTTCCTTCCTTCCTTCCTTTCCTTTCTTTCTTTCTTTCTTTCTTTTCTTTTTTATGAATAGAAAGACTTTACTGAAACCCTCCCTAGTTATGCATTTACATAGATGCATCTGTTTTTGTCCTGCTATCACAGAATGTGGATCTCTGATTTCTACACACGTGGCTTATCTGGGTGATTCTGGGACATGAATGCACCAGCATGACTGTGCATTTCTTTTTTTTAAACATCTTTATTGGAATATAATTGCTTTACAATGGTGTGTTAGTTTCTGCTGTGTAACAAAGTGAATCAGCTATACGTATACATATATCCCCATGGATTTATTTTTATTCATACTACTTCCTAGCATCTAATCCAGAGGTCAACAGACATTTCTGTAAAAGTACAGATGTAGGCCATAGAGTCTTTGTTGCAAACACTCTGCACTGGCAGCCATAGACAATAGGGGAACGGAGAGCATGACTGTGTTCTGATAAAACTTTACTTACAAAAACAGAACGTAGAGCACTTTTGTCTCTCAGACCCCAATATGCTGACCCTCAATCTAACATAATTTGTGTTTTACTTGTTTTATGTATCATCTGTTTCTTGCCACATTTTGGATGTAAACTCCATGAGGCCAAAGGTTTGCCTCACTGCTCTATCACTAGAGCCTACAATAGTACGTAGAAACTAGGTGACAGTAAGTTAATTGTTCAATAAAAACTTTTTATTTATCCATCTAAATATCAAGGTAATGGCTCACTTTCTTGAATGAGGACAGTAGAAGAGGAAGACCTCTCTCCACGCCCTTGTTCCCATTTCTCTCGGAAAACAACCCGAGGACCATCTGCCATACTCACAATGATTAATAAGGGAGACAGAGACGCCAACAGTCTGTTTCCAGATTCCTACTGCTCTGCAAATTCTTGAAATATGCCTGAGCATTCCCTTCCCAATTCTGCCCATCCAGGGCATACATGACCCTGCTATCCTTCTGGGTGCACCAAGAAGCTCATAGCCCTACGGTACACGTACTCTTGTGTGGCTGTGGGAGAGTGATAGAAATACTTGTGAACTATCCAGGAATGGGGAGTTTGTGAAGGGTAACATACTCTTGCTTTCTTTCCCTCTTGCACTCACTTCTGAGAATGTGACTTCACAAATCTCTTAAGAGTTAGGAGGGATCATTGCACAACACAACCATTCTTTACATTACTGTCTCTTTATAGTGCTTTCTTCAGGGGCCTATTCACAATGTTTGCCCAGTAGATCTTGTGGACCAGCTGATACTGTCCAAGCATGGTGGCAGGTCATTTTTAGAGCACTTTATGTTTCAGGAATGTATGATTCAAGTTTACTGTGCGGCTATATTACAGTAACTCTTTAACCCCAGCGTCTAATTAAAATACTTTTTAAAATCACTATGTTACAATTTAGATTATTACAGAATACAATGAGAGACAGTAAGACTTGGAATTTACTATGTGCAAAGCAAAGAACTAGATTTCTGGGATGAGTAGGTACAAAAAGCAAAGCTATATGAAGTTTCAATCCCACTCATGAAACTACAGAGGGGTAACATATTAGAGTTGAAAGTCTTTACAGATTTAAATTATACCTCTGTTGTTTATATATAGATTAAGAAACTATGTCCCCCAAAGGATAAACAATCTCCCAAGTCATGGAACATCTCTTTTGGGAGTGGGGAACATACGGGCATGAAAAAAATTGGAGATTATTTTCATAGAATAGCATATCTATATAATCAAATTAAAATAGTATAATTGGGCATCCAATGAAACCAAAAGTGGAAAGAGGCCATAGAGAGGACCACTACTAGTTTGTTAACTAGTAAAAGCTAAGAAGTTACATTCTTTCGACTATGGTTTATTTTCATCTTACACCAGGAAAATGGATGATTACATGTGAATTGTAAAATGTTTTGTGGAATCTGCATATTGAGAAACAACATAGCTTAATGTTGTAGATCACAGATTCTGGAGCCAGCAGCCTTGACTTTGAATCACAGCTTCAACACAGAATAGCTGTATGATCTAGAGCAAGTTCCCTAGTCTTTTTGTGACTCAGTTTCTCCACCTATAAAATGAGGATAATAGTAGCACCTACTTCCTAGAGTCATTGTGAGAATTAAATGTAAAACGCTTAGACGAGTGCCTGGCACACAATAAGCTCTATACACTATTATTACAATCTAAGGGGGTGGCCTGCACAGCTCATTGGCAGGGTTTGGATTGCTTACAAACTTTTTCCATGGAGGGGGGATTTTTTGGCCCCCTCCATTGGCGGTGCTAGAAGACACTGCAGTGCCTATGTGCATTGCAAACGACTGGGACTGGAATCAGATTTCCAGGCTCCAAATCCAGTTGTCCAAAGACTTACTCTCTTCCCATGCTCTCCTTCAACACCAATGAGAGCAGAAGAAATAGATCTGTCTTCATCTTTAAACATTAACACAATCCAGTAAGTAATGAGAAAGGAATAACTTTGCTAAGAAAGATGGCTAACCTTTATAAATAAACATTATTTGCAAGCATAAAATGAAATTAATTTTGGATTATTACAGGGGAGACATGAATAAACTGCAGTTATTAGGGCAAAATGCACTCACATTAATTCAAGTTAGTGAGTATCTATCACTGCTTCCATTTTTCTTTTTAACCATTTAAGAGGTCTGACTCAATAGAGTTGAACTGAATGAACCAGATTTCATGCCATGAAAGGAGAAACGATGTATTTAGATAAAGTAAACTCTGCCAGGAGATCATTTATAAAAATCATACCAGCACTTCTAGGACATTATGTCAATTTTACACACACAGAGGTGACAATCTGAAGAAATAATTTAGTTATTTAAGACAAACGAAAGAATATATCTTAATATTTTAATTTGTGTGTGTGTTCCCAAATTATGTGTAATTCATAATATTGGCTTAATTTTTTCAATATGAATAACCATCAGATTTTTTGAATGTTTATTATATGCAGGTGCTCCTGTAATAATTTCAAAAATCACTTTCTTAAATCTTTACATTGTCCCCTCCAAATTTACTAGGTAAGGAAACTTGAACAAAAAGAGACTAAGGATACATCTAGGAAAGGGCAAAAGAGGGACTCAAACCTAGATGTGTTGACTTTATACCTCACACTCCTAATTCTTTATATTACAAAGCTATGCTTAAGTTCCCCTTCCATTCTTGTTTCTAATATGCCATTATTCACCCACTTTAAAAAATTAACATGAGATAACCTCTCACTTTCCCTCACTCTCTTCTCCTAGATATCTCTTATCCAAAACTGTTCTGGCCTAGTGATTTTACAAACACATCTCAGCCTGCTTCCTGTGTTAGATCTTGACACTGCTTGTAGTTCCTCTACTTTGTACTTCTATTAAAGGGTTGGTGGCTTTCCACTCTATTCCTCTATTCTGTGTAATTTGCCTTACATTTTAGATTATATTGCACTGAAATCAATCAGTTGATATATCTGTGTGCTTCTCAAAGGAGGGGCATACCTTTATTCATCTTCAGAGAAACATCAACGTGCAGCACGATGCTGAACACATAATATACCCTCAAAAAATGTATTTGAATACATAGGTGAGTGAAGGAGTATACCTCTTTCTTTTCAATTAGAGTTCCTACACGTGGTTATTAAGTTCCCAGAGCAGGTGGGTCCTCCTCTATCAGGAATACTCCCTAAGGGAGGATAACTTTGACTAGTCTGGCAGCCACCCAAAGTGACGATTATATGTAATGAACAGGAATATTGTCCATTATTAATAGGGCATTAAAATACCAATTCTTAACATTTATCATGTGCTAATTACTTTACATATATTACCTTATTCAATCCTCCCCACAACATTTTAAGGTGTTATTTTTTTTTCATGTTTCTATAGATGAGAAAACTGAGTCAGTCATGTAAATAAATTGCCCAAAGTCACACAACAGAGCTCAGATACTACCTCATATCTCTCTGACAGTGTTCATATGACACTAAATTATATTCTGTCCCTGGTTTCTCCCTCAATTATGGTGGGCAGCACACACCGACAGAATGACCACATGGTTGCCAGAATGCTATAGTAGCAAAAGGCTACCTTGGTCCACAGTTCCATGGTATCTCCTATTGATATTACTCAGACCAAGTGATTTGCAATTATTAAGACCGTGCAGCTTATCCCCCTTGTAGGCCACAGGCATGCAGTTCTTGATCACAGATGTACCCTGAAAGGGAGGTTTTGTTCTGTTTCCCACTTTATCCCCAGGGCCTAAAGGCTCTAGCATTGGCTAGAGTTTAAACTTAAGAATAATGTGTATAATTTACTGGCTTTCACTACAATTTGATTACATCTAAAAATTAGAAGGTCATCAGGGGAAAACAAGAAAATAAATTTCTCTGTGAGGGAATTGTGACTAAAGTAATTTTTCCTGATACATTGATGAATGTTGTATAGTAGGTAAAAAAGTGGCAGATGCCTTTTTTTTATATCCTTAATTTATTGACACAAGTGCCCTCCAGCCTCCAAAGCACCTTCATCTGACAGAAATTAAACAAAATTTCAAAGAAAAGGGCAACACAAGGCAGGAGTTATTTCCCGTGCTGAAATAGAACAGGAACCACAATAAACAGAAAAATCCTTCCAACAAAGCACACAATAAATAAAACATCAAAAGCACAAACAGAAGAACTCAATTAAAGTAGAAAAGTTTTCAGTCTTCCCCTGAAGGACATAAATACTATTATTTATTATTTATATAGTGCTCTAGGTGCACACGGTTTATATACCAGGTTGAATATCATACAAGCAACAAAAAACAGTGTCCTGTAGGGCTTCTGATTTAGGGACACATTGAGAACAGGAGGACTGTATGGACTATTTCATACGAAGAAAAGCAATGTACTGAAAACAGTTCAGTGAACCACTTTTTAGAGAGGACAGTTTCTAATAGGTTTTTCAATGAAGAGAAGTTCAAAGTCAGATCTGATTTGGATGTTTGCATTACTTTAACAACTAATAACAAGGTGAATAAAAGATGAAAAACAGCAGAAGGGATAAAATAATCAGAACTTTCCAGTGGTCGTTTCTTGATTCCCCATCTTCCTTATTTTCAGCATCAGTTCCCCAGTAGATCAGTTCTGAAATGTTTTTCTAGCCATGCCTGTAGGCTTAATAGAGCTTCTCCAACAAGTCTGTAAACACCTAATCCCCTGTATCCCTTTGAGTTTAAAATATCTTTAGTGGTTTCTGTTTCTGGTACTGAACAAAGACATATACATCTTAAAACATGTCTTATGAATAATACTATTATACTCTATTGTTCTTCTTCTGTGTTGAAAGTGTTATTTTTAAAATGTCAACATTTAAAATATACCACAATTTTTCTAACCCAGGTTTGACATAACTCCATTTTCTTGCATATGAGCATTCACAAAAAAGGCTGCAAAAAAGAAGCCTTCCCTTTAAAGGAAAGGATGAGGGGGAGGCAAAAGAGGCAAGTTAAACGCCAATAGTAGTCTCTTTTGGGTCAAAAAAAAAATATTTGAATAATTTAAAAATCTCTAATTGAATACTTTAAAAAAATTTAAAAAAATATGAGGAGAATAGTAAAATATCCCCTAACTCCATTAGCAATTATTAGAAAAAATAATTTTGGCTTCAGAGGCAGAGTTGGAATTGTTTTTGACATGATCTTCCACAGCATATCATATACATCCATTATAATGTCAGGAAGAATAGGCTAATCAAATAATAATGAAGAGCAGACGCTTTCCCAACCATTTAATTCTTTTAATATTTCAGTAGTCAAAAAGTGATAAAAGGCCATATCTATTGTGAATAATGTGAGCTGTACTTTAAATAATGACACAAATAACTGACCCTACCGAGTTTCATACATTTTAATTAAAATGATGGAGATATTAAATTGTTTCTTAAAAAATTTCTTCCAATATTTCCTCCAATATTCCTCCTTTAAATATTCCATACTATGTAGTAACTCACCAATGTTGCTGAAAGTTTATAGATTCATCCTGAGAGGACAAGATTACTTTTATGTTTAGCTTGTGGCTGATTTTATGGTCAGTAAATAATACTTATGAGAGAAAATCTAGTATATTTTAATAACTGTTGTATATTTTATAAATAAATGTGTTGAAGAGAGATAGGATAATGGGATGTTCTCTGGATTCAGTGTCAGAAGATAAGTCAAGGTTCTATACCTACAATTATGAATTTGGTAAATCATTTAACCTTTCTGAACTGTAGTTTCCACCTCTGAAAACTGGAAGTATACTCCCTTTTTATTGCTATGGTTAAATGAGACAGAGTAAATGAAAGTTATTTGTGAGGCATAAAGGTAATACAAATGACAAATGTCAGTATTATTGTGCTTTAGAAAGGGGAAATACTGAAAGAGAGGTACATTATCCTTACCCTAAAGGAGATTTAAATCTACTGGAATGGATAAAATTAACCCAAAATTGTAAACTATTATGTCGTGTAAAAAATGGGGAAGGAATTGGGGTTGTTTAAATTAGAGAAACAATATAGAGGTACTTTATGCTATTTTAAAATATTTGAAAGTTGGTCAAATAGGAATAGGGGTAGCCTTCTCCTTGGGGTTGAGAGGACTGATGTGTTAAAGGACTCTCATGATCAGAATGGCCATAATGTAAAACAGAATAACTTTCTATCCATGAAAACAGTCTAGCAGTAAATTGAAAACTCCCATGCATGCTAAAATCAGAAAGGACTGCCTTATTGGATATGGACATATAAGTCCCCTTCCAACTTTAAAAGTGTATGATCTCTTCAAATACGGACAAACAATATCAAAATATCAACATTTGTTCATTTTTTCACAATAGGTCTCTACATTTCAATGTCAATTAGTCATTTTACATTCAATCAAATAAAGGAAAGCACATAGATTGATTTGAAGAAAGCTTATTTAGGGAGGCTCCATTTTTCTTTAAACATTAAAACAAACAAACAAATAAACCAAACCCTCTACCCCTTTCTTAGAATATATGGTTTTAAAAATCCAAATCATTAGTAAATGATTAGTAAAATTCAGAATCAATTAGGGATGGTCTATTGGATAATGAAATGAAGTGATGATAAGATTTCTTATAGAAAGATGATTTCTATTTGATACTCAGAGTCAAGGACAAAGATACAACTATAAAAATACTGAGAAATATTAATAAAAAATAATTTAGAAGTATGGGGAAGGGATGAGAAGAGAATGTAAAAATAATTAAAGCGCTTAACTTCCTTTGAAAAGAAATGATGATGAAGTTCAATCTGGAATAGAATTTTAAGCAAAGATAAAGTAAGTTTAAGAAGCAGTGGTGAGGAAAGCAAATTTTTGAGCTATAGAAATATTTTTTTCTTGATTTGGAGAATCCAAATTTGTGTTCATGAGTTTATCATTGTCAATAAATAATTTATCAAAGTACATGCACGCCACCATAATCCTATAATAAGAAACTGTAGAGGTAAGTGCTCAAATTAATAGCACTAAGGACTAATACCATAGACATTCAGTAAGGAGAGAACAATGAGGCTGAGACACCAAAGGAAGAATTAATGGGTTTGGTGAATTAACCTGGTCTTTAAATAATAAGAGCTACCAACTTCTGAGCACAACTGTGTGCCAGGCAGGGGAAGATCCAATCTTTTGAGGGGCTTTATGAAATTTTGGGGCCCTTATGTAAGAAAAAGAACATAAAATTAGAAGAACAAAATTCAGAAACAAATTAAACATTTATAAAACTTAAACAAAATCAGAAACATCCCAAATCCAGAAGAATTATAATATTTTTATTAGTTAACTGATTCACCTCCATAATACTTTTCTTCTACACAGTTAACTAGATATGTTTTGCCTCTTACATGACAGTTACTTTGTAATATCATTTTCTAGAGAGAGAATAGAAGACTATTCCCAATTTTCCCTAAGCAACATTCTTCAGATTTGATTTTATTATTATTGGTTTAGGATAATATATGTCAGCAAACAAACTCAGTATTGGGTATTTTTACTGAAAATAGTTTAGGATTATTATCAAATTTGGAAAGAGCTATATCAATTTTCTATCAGATACAGTCTGCTTGATATCAACTCTTTACTCTTTGAATTGAGGACATCATTAAACAATTTGTGATCTATGTCTTCTAGTTGTACATGTGAGTTTTACATTATCTTTGTCAATGTCATTATTTCATGTCTAATCAGCAAGAAATTTAAATCTATTTCCAATGAACTTTTAAAGTCCAGTCCTCCTCATTACTTAGTAGTAGTATTTTTGGAAGTTGTCTTCATGGAAATAACTACTAAACACAGAAGTAATTGTGAACCATATAAAAATATCCCCAAATACTTCAATCAAGTGAATCCCCAACTCACTTTCCATTTAGGTGGCCACTCCAATATCTTCTGATACAAAGGAAAGTGTAGAAAGACACAGTGGTCTTAATCAATTGAGGTAAAATACCTTATCTTCATAAGTTAAATTGTAGATATATAAATACATTGCTATAGTCCCTCCCAGGGCCGTGGAAACCACTGGTAAAAACCTTAACTTTCATTAGCTTCACAGAAAATCCACTTTTGTTGCCAAGCAATGTTTTAAGTACCTTCTATTATGATCTTAGCAGTATCAAACTGCTCCTAGTTCACTGAGAGCAACATCCTATTTCTGAAATGCACTTTTATTCCTTCTTCCCATCCCTGCCTTTACTTTGCACTCCTCCTACCCTCTTCTCTACCCTAACATACACATACATAGTGTCTCTCTGTTTCTCTCATTCACACACACACAGGATGGCAGCCTTTTTA
The DNA here is from genome assembly GCF_937001465.1 of Orcinus orca. NCBI lineage: Eukaryota > Metazoa > Chordata > Mammalia > Artiodactyla > Delphinidae > Orcinus > Orcinus orca. Next base: position 150,729,901 of record NC_064559.1, on the reverse strand, counting down.
TCTAGTTCACTCCTCCTTAGCCTTAATGTTTTAGCATAGACATCAATTTCTCTTAGGAATATCCCTCATCTCCAAAATCTTAGTTAGGAGCCTCCTGAGTGCTCTGCATCCTTCACCAGTTTCTATAAAGGCAGGATCCTTCCATGCCCTGTTCATAGATTAATACTATTCAGTATCAAGTAGAGTTCCTGGATTAAAATACTTGTTATGTAAATACCTGATGAATGAGTAAATATATAAGAGGAAGGATTCTAGGAGAAATTAGGTAAACTAGCTATTTAAGTCAATTGATACAGGTCTTCAAAAACTTAATTATATATAGAGAGAAACTGATAAATATAGGTATGTAGAGTGAGCCCATAAATTAAATCTATACTAATATGGGTAAAATAAATGAATAATTGTAAAATAGAGGGAAAAAGTCCTAGATTAAAATAAATCTTAGTGGAAAATATAACAGACAAAGGTGATTACCTTACTAAAATTCTGGAAGACAGACAGATAGTCCATAAGAGAAAGGCAGTTAGTCTCACATTTATTTAATGTGATGGATACTGATTGCTAGATAACACTGACAGTGCTATATAAAGCTTTTAACATATCATGGAAAAACTCCAATGAACTTTTTGGCCAATCCAATATTTTTCAGGTAGTAGTTGGAAATTTGCCCAGATGATATATTTGTGTAGATAAAGATTAAAATATGATAGAAAAACATATGGAATATATGAATATATATATATATATTCAATATATATAAGAAAATAATTGCTGTAAAGAATAATTATTTTGATTTCTTTTTCCCTCCTTTCACTTAATAATGAAGGAAATAGTATCATTTTCCTGACAATCTGTGATATGTAACAGTAGTCTTAATATATTAATAGATTTCCCAAACTTGTTTGGATAGTTTTTGTGAAGTATTTGTTAGAAATTGAACATGCTGAATGTATTGGCACTGCAAAACATACCACCTGCTTTAAACATTTTCAGACACAGGAACGCAATATTGACAAAGACCTGGTACAAAAGTTTTAAATTTTCTTTCATTTTTTAACTCTAAAAAAGTGTTCTTTATTATTTTTACATAACAATTTTGGACACATCAGACTTAAAACGATTTTCTAACACCTACTTGTCCACCTGTCTTAATCCAGGTCTCCAGAAATGGTCCCTAAGAACAATATACACATAAAAGTAATTGATTAAGAAAGTAGCCAGGAAAAAGAACTTCTCAATCAGATAAAGAACATCCATGGATAAAATTATATTAAATTGTTAAATATTGTAATTTATCTCAAAGATTGGGAACAAAAGAAGGATGTCTATTTTAACCACTTCTTTTTTTTAATTTAAAATTTTTATTGAAATATAGTTGATTTACAATATTTCAGGTATACAGACAAATGATATATATATATATATATGTATGCATAAACTTCCCTCTTTAGAACTGCTCTTGCTGCATTCCATAGGTTTTGGATTGTAGTTTTTCATTTTCATTTGTCTGTAAAGTATATATTGTTTTATTTCCTCTTTGACTTCTTCAGTTATCCATTGGTTGTTTAGTAGCATATTGTTTAGCCTCCAAATGTTTGTGTTTGTTGCAGTTTTTTCTCATAGTTGATTTCTAGTCTCATAGTGTTGTGGTCAGAAAAGATGCTTGAAATGACTTCAATTTTCTTAAATTTACTGAAGCTTGTTTTGTGGCCTAGTATGTGATCTATCCTGGAGAATGTTCAGTGTGTACTTGAAAAGAATGTGTATTCTGCTTCTTTTGGGTGGAATGCTCTATAAATATCAATTAAGTCCATTTGTTCTAATGTGTTATTTAAGGGCTGTGTTTCCTTATTGATTTCTGTCTGGATAATCTGCCCATTGATGTAAGTGGGGTGTTGAAGTTCCCTACTATTATGTTTCTGTCAATTTCTCCTTTTATGTCTGTTAATATTTGCTTTATATATTGAAGTGCTTCTTTCCTGGGTGCATATATATTTACAATTGTTATATCTTCTTGGCTTGATCCCTTGATCAGTATGTAGTGGCCACTTTGTCTCTTGTAGTGGTCCTTTTTTTAAAGTCTATTTTATCTGATGTAAATATTGTTACTTTGGCTTTCTTTTGATTTCCATTTGTGTGGAATACCTTTTTCCATCTCCTCACTTTCAGTCTATATATGTCTCTAGATCTGAAGTGAGTCTCTTTTACAGATGGGTCTTGTTTTTGTATCCATCCAGCCAGTCTGTGTCTTTTGTTTGGAGTGTTTAGTCCATTTACATTTAAGGTAACTATCAATATGCATGTTCTTTCTGCCATTTTGTTAATTGTTTGGGATTTGTTTTTGTAGGTCTTTTTTCCTCCTTTCTTCTTTTGTTCTCTTCTCTTGTGATTTGATGACTATCTTTAATGTTATGTTTGGATTCCTTTTTCTTTTTTTGTGTATCTATTATAAATTTTTGGTTTGCAGTTACCTTGAGTTTTTTGTATAGCAGTCTAAATATACATATATACATGATTGTTTTAAGTTGCCGGTCTCTTAATTTCAAACATATTTTAAATACCCTGCATTTGTACTCTCCTCACCTAATGATTACTGTTACTGATATATTTTATATGTAGTTTTGTGTATCCCTTAACTGCTTTTGTCTTTTAACTTCCCTACTAGCTTTGTGTGTGGATGATCTCCTACCTTTACTGTATGTTTGCCTTTACTGGTTAGATTTTTCATTCCATAATTTTCTTGTTTCTAGTTGTGGCCTTTTCTTTTTCACCTAGAGAATTTCCTTTAACATTTGTTGTAAAGCTGGTTTGGTGGTGTTGCCATCTTTTAGTTTTTGATTGTCTGTAAAGCCTCTGATTTCTCCAACAAATCTGAATGAGAGACTTGCTGGGTAGAGTATTCTTGGTCAAAGTTTTTTTCCCATTCATCACTTTAAATATACCTTGTCACTCCCTTCTGGCCTGCAGAACTTCTGCTGAGAAGTCAGCTGGTAAGCTTATGGGAGTTCCCTTGTATGTTATTTGTTGCTTTTCCCTTGCTGCTTTTAGTATTCTCTACATTTTTGTCATTTTGATTATAATGTGTCTGGGTGTATTCCTCTTTGGGTTAATCTTGTATGGGACTCTCTGTGCTTCCTGGACTTGGGTGACTACTTCCTTTCCCAAGTTAAGGAGGTTTTCAAATAATAGCTATTAACAAATATTTTATTGTGCCCTTTCTCTATCTCTTCTTCTGGGTTCCCTATAGTGCAATTAGTGCATTGGATGTTGTCCCAGATGTCTCTTAAACTGTCCTCATTTCTTTTCTTTTCTTTTCTTTTCTTTAAATTCTGTTCAGTGGCAGTGATTTTCATTACCCTGTCTTCCAGCTCACTGATCCATTCTTAATTATTTAGTCTTCTATTGATTCCTTCTAGTGTATTTTTCATTTTGGTTATTATATTCTTCATCTCTATTTGGTTGTTCTTTATATTTTCTATCTCTTTATTAAAAACTTCTAACTTCTCACTCTGTGCATCCATTCTCCTCCTGAGTACTTTGATCATCTTTATGATCATTACTCTGAACTATTTCTTGGGTAGATTGCTTATCGCCACTTCATTTAATTCTTTTCCTGGGATTTTATCTTGTTCCTTTGCCTGGAACATATTCCTCTGCTGCCTTATTTTGTCTAAGTTGCTATTTGTATTTTTTTGTATGTGGCAGGTTAGTTAAGTTTTTCGACTTTGGATAAGTGGCCCGCTGTAGGAGGTGTCCTATGCATAGCAGCAGTACACTCTCCTCTTGTCACCCAAGCAATATGCTCTAGGGGTTCACCCTAAGAGGGCTGAGTTGGTCCTTCTGTTGTGGCAGGCTAATTTTGTGGGTGGTCTCCCAGGCCTTGTGTGGATGCTGCTAGCTATTGTTTAACGGGGCCTGGTCAAGGGGTGCCTGGGTGTAGAATCCGAGGGGGTCCCAGGGATAGCACTGGCTCACTGGTGGGCAGAGTCAGGGTCCCAAAGTCTCTGGGACTGTGGCCCATCCAGTGGCAGGTGAAGCCAGAGTTAGTGCAGGTTTACTGGAAGGCAGAGGTTTTTCCTGAATTCTGTCTGCAAGGCCTAGGGTTCCAAAAGCTCATGTCAGATCACTGGTGTGGAAGGACAGTTGGTTTCTAACACAGTTGGGTATGGGGTTTGGGGTGTCCTGAAGGTTGTGTTTGCCTGCTAGTGGGCCAGGCCAGGGCCCAGCTGATACCATGGTAGGATCTGACCTGTGTTGTGGGATTGTAGTTTTCTTGCTTTTGGTGTCTGCCCCCTGGTGGATGTGGCTGGTCTAGAGGCTTGGTCAGGCTTCTTGGTGGGAGTGGCCTGTGCCTCGCCACTGGTGCATGGTCTCGCCCCCTGGTGGGCTGGACCATGTGTAGGGGCAAGCCCAGATGTGACTATGTGCTCTTTAGTCAGGCTGTCTGCTGATGGGTGAGGCTGTGTCCCTACCCAGTTAGTTGTTTGGCCAGAGGTGTCCCAGCCTGCAGGCTGTTGCCTGCAGCCTGTTGTGTGGGGCAGGTCTTGGTTCCAGTGAACCAATATGTCAGCCACCAATATCAATGGTGTTCATGTGGGTGAATGTTCCCTAGTATGTCTGCCATCAGTGTCTATCTCCCCAGGGTGAGCTGCAGCTAAACCCTGGTATCTCCAGGATATTCTCCAAGACTACCAGGTAGGTCTGGCCCAGGCGCCTATCAAATTACTTCTTTTACCCTGTGTACCAGTGTGCATGAGATTTTGTGTGTGCTATTAAAGAGTGAAGTCCCTATTTCCCCCAGTAGGGCTCCTGCAATTAAGACCTGCTGGCCTTCAAAGCCAAATACTCTGGGGGCTCATCTTCCCAGTGCCAGACCTCTGAGCTGGGGAGTCTGTTGTGGGGCTCAAAACTCTCACTCCTGTGTAAGAACCTCTGCAATGTAATTATTCTTCCAGGGGGTATGGGATTTGATTATATTGAGAGTCTGCCCTCCTACCTGCCTCATAGTTGTTCTTTCTTTATATCTTTATCTGTAGAAGATGTTTTCTGGTAGGTTCCAGTCTTTTTCATGGATGGTTGTTCTGCAGATAGTTGCGATTTTGGTATGTGCAACTCAGGAACAGCCAGATGGAAGAGATGCAGAGGGCAAGGTATGTGGAAAGGGCTCAGAGCTTCCATGCACTTTTCAGGCACACCATTCTCCCCATATCTCCATGTGTTCACCCCAAAAGTTTACAAATTTAAAAGATTAAACATAAGTCATTAAATAGCTCATGCATAATTATATTAGGGGATTATGTAATTAATAGTTAAAGGACATTCAATAGGTTTAAAAAGACAAGTAGTTAATTCAACAGAATGTACTGTATCAAAACCGTCTCAGAAAATCTACCACTTAAGTGCACCTAGAGCAAAACATCATTGTCCTTCTGCATATCACACCTCTTCAAAGCAAGTTTTAGGCGAAATTTAATAATATAATTAGCAAAAGATTAATTCAGAAATTCTTTAACAGTTGAATATACTATAATTTGTCACTAGTTTTATGACATCTCCTATGATTGTCACTGTATATTTTTTTTTCCACTAAATTATTTGGTAGGCCAGAGTGCTGAAATTTATAGACCACATAGACTAAAAGTCCAAGGTTTGTGCTGTGGAAAGTGTATGATCCTATGCAAGCAATGTTAAGAGAGTTTGCTGTGACTAACACTTCACACAATTCTTCTCAGAAAGAATAAATTGATATTTCTTTTATTCTCAAATAGAAATAGATCATTTGAACTCAATAGAAAACAATTCATGAATGAAAACTAATAGAAACAAGAACCCTCTATAGCAGAGAAAATAAGTTTATTATAAAACAAATAAAAGAAACATACATCTGAATATGAATAAAAACTATTTTGCTGGCAGTAAATAAGGTAATGAGATTTAAAGCCTTCATTACTACTCTCAAGGTTTCAAAGTCTGTTAGGTTCTTATATATCTAGAGTTTAACTCATCATGCCTTGGCATGCCAATATAAAGCATGCTGTTTCATGACTGGTAACAAATGTACAACTGACAGGGTTGCTTAATATGTATTTTGGGCTTGGAATGAACATTAATCAACCACAATAACCAACACACCACGTGAAAAAGCATGTGGTCCTAAATCAATCCACTCACATTTTGACTTTTCTTATGGCACTTAAAATGGTGCCATGATGAGTGCCCTGACAAGGCAAAATTATGCCAAAGCATTGTAGCCCACACACAAACTCTACCTGAAATACCATTTTATCAATTTACAGTGTAAAAAACTACTGGAATTTTAGAGATCTAAGATTTAGATAAGCCCTTCCAAAATGACTACATCACACTTCTGAGACCATTCCTAGGGCTACATCTTTTCATGCCTCAGCTTAGCAGGTCACCTACATTTGTAAACCTACTTAAGTGGCACTTTATAAGATATACTCTGCACTCCCAGTCACTGAAATATTGAAGATAAATAGTAGAGTACTTGTTATTCTTTTCTTATTTTTTTATAATTTGTTTTTTTAATTTAATTTTATTTATTTTTTTATACACCATGTTCTTATTAGTTATCCATTTTATACATATTAGTGTATATATGTCAATCCCAATCTCCCAGATGATCCCACCACCCCCACCACCCCCATCACTTTCCCCCCTTGGTGTCCATACATTTGTTCTATACATCTGTGCCTCAATTTCTGCCCTGCAAACTGGTTCATCTATACCATTTTTCTAGGTTCTACATATATGCATTAATATACAATATTTGTTTTTCTCTTTCTGACTTACTTCACTCTGTATGACAGTCTCAAGATCCATCCGTGTCTCTACAAATGATTCAATTTCGTTCCTTTTAATGGCTAAGTAATATTCCATTGTACATAGGTACCACAACTTCTTTATCCATTCGTCTGTTGATGGGCATTTAGTTTGCTTCCATGTTCTGGCTATTGTAAACAGTGCTGCAATGAACATTGGGGTGCATGTGTCTTTTTGAATTATGGTTTTCTCTGGGTATATGCCCAGGAGCAAGATTGCTGGATCATATGGTAATTCTATTTTTAGTTTTTTAAGGAACCTCCATACTGTTCTCCATAGTGGCTGTATCAATTTACATTCCCACCAATAGTGCAAGAGGGTTCCCTTTTCTCCATACCCTCTCCATCATTTGTTGTTTGTAGATTTTCTGATGATGCCCATTCTAACTGGTGTGAGGTGATACCTAATTGTAGTTTTGATTTGCATTTCTCTAATAATTAGTGATGTTGAGCAGCTTTTCATGTGCTCCTTGGCCATCTGTATGTCTTCTTTGGAGAAATGTCTATTTAAGTCTTCTGCCCATTTATTGATTGGGTTGTTTGTTTGTTTTAATATTGAGCTGCATGAGCTGTTTATATATTTTGGAGATTAATCCTTTGTCCATTGATTCGTTTGCAAATATTTTCTCCCATTCAGAGGGTTGTCTTTTCGTATTGTTTGTAGTTTGCTTTGCAAAAGCTTTTAGGTTTCATTAGGTCCCATTTGTTTATTTTTGTTTTTATTTCCATTACTCTAGGAGGTGGATCAAAAAAGATCTTGCTGTGATTTATGTCAAAAAGTGTTCTTCCTATATTTTCCTCTAAGAGTTTTATAGTGTCCAGTCTTACATTTAGGCCTATAATCCATTTTGAGTTTATTTTTGTGTATGGTGTTAGGGAGTGTTCTAATTTCATTCTTTTACATGTAGCTGTCCAGTTTTCCCAGCACCATTTATTGAAAAGACTGTCTTTTCTCCATTGTATATCCTTGCCTCCTTTGTAAGAGATTAGTTGACCATAGGTGTGTGGGTTTATCTCTGAGATTTCTATCCTGTTCCATTGATATATACTTCTGTTTCTGTGCCAGTACCATATTGTCTTGATTACTGTAGCTTTGTAGTATAGTCTGAAGTCAGGGAGTCTGATTCCTCCAGCTCCATTTTATTCCCCCAAGACTGCTTTGGCTATTCAGGGTGTTTTGTGTCTCCATACATATTTTAAGATTTTTATTCCAGTTCAGTAAAAAATGCCATTGGTAATTAGATAGGGATAGCATTGAATCTGTAGATTGCTTTGGATGGTATAGTCATTTTCACAATATTGATTCTTCCAATCCAAGAACATGGTATATCTCTCCACCTGTTGGTATCATCTTTAATTTCTTTCAGCAGTGTCTTATAGTTTTATGCATACAGGTCTTTTGTCTGCTTAGGTAGGTTTATTCCTAGGTATTTTATTCTTTTTGTTGCAATGGTAAATGGGAGTGTTTTCTTAATTTCTCTTTCAGATTTTTCATCATTAGTGTATAGGAATGCAAGATATTTCTGTTTATTAATTTTGTATCCTGCAACTTTACCAAATTCATTGATTAGCTCTAGTATTTTTCTGGTGGCATCTTTAGGATTCTCTGTGTATAGTATCATGTCATCTGCAAAGAGGGACAGTTTTACTTCTTCTTTTCCAATTTGGATTCCTTTTATTTCTTTTTCTTCTCTGATTGCCGTGGTTAGGACTTCCAAAACTATGTTAACTAATAGTGGTGAGAGTGAACACCCTTGTCTCATTCCTGATCTTAGAGGAAATGCTTTGAGTTTTTCACCATTGAGAATGATGTTTGCTGTGGATTTGTCATATATGGCCTATATTATGTTGAGGTAGGTTCCCTCTATGCCCACTTTCTGGAGAGTTTTTTATCATAAATTGGTGTTGAATTTTTTCAAAAGCTTTTTCTGCATCTATTGAGATGATCATATGGTTTTTCTTCTTCAATTTGTCAATATGGTGTATCACATAGATTGATTTGCATATATTGAAAAATCCTTGCATCCCTGGGATAAATCCCACTTGATCATGGTGTATGATCCTTTTAATGTGTTGTTGGATTCTGTTTGCTAGTATTTGTTGAGGATTTTTGCATCTATATTCATCAGTGAAATTGGTCGGTATTTTTCTTTTTTTGTAGTATCTTTGTCTGGTTTTGGTATTAGGTTGATGGTGGCCTCAGAATGAGTTTGGGAGTATTCCTTCCCCTGTAAATTTTTGGAAGAGTTTGAGAAGGATGGATGTTAGCTCTTCTCTAAATGTTGGATAGAATTCACCTGTGAAGCCATCTGGTCCTGGACTTTTGTTTGTTGGAAGATTTTTAGTCACAGTTTCAATTTCATTACTTGTGACTGGTCTGTTCACATTTTCTATTTCTTCCTGGTTCAGTCTTGGAAGGTTATACTTTTCTAAGAGCTTGTCCATTTCTTCCAAGTTTTCCATTTTATTGGCATTGAGTTGCTTGTAATATTCTGTTAGGATGCTTTGTATTTCCGCGGTGTCTGTTGTAACTTCTCCTTTTTCATTTCTAATTTTATTGATTTAAGTCCTCTCCCTCTTTTTCTTGATGAGTCTGGCTAATGGTATATCAATTTTGTTTATCTTCTCAAACCAGCTTTTAGTTTTATTGATCTTTGCTATTGTCTTCTTTGTTTCTATTTCATTTATTTCTGCTCTGATCTTTATGATTTCTTTCCTTCTACTAACTTTGGGTTTTGTTTGCTCTTCTTTCTCTAGTTCTTTTAGGTGTAAAGTTAGGTTGTTTATTTGAGATATTTGTTGTTTTTTGAGGTAGGATTTTATTGCTATAAACTTCCCTCTTAGAACTGCTTTTGCTGCGTCCCATATAGGTTTTGGATCATCGTGTTTTCATTGTCATCTGTCTCTAGGTATTTTTTGATTTCCTCTTTGATTCCTTTAGTGATCTCTTGGTTATTTAGCAGTGTATTGTTTAGCCTCCATGTGTTTGTGTTTTTTACATTTTTTCCCCTGTAATTGATTTCTAATCTCATAGTGTTGTGGTCAGAAAATATGCTTGATATGATTTCAATTTTCTTAAATTTACTGAGGTTTGATTTGTGACCCAAGATGTGATCTATCCTGGAGAATATTCCATGCACACTTGAGAAGAAAGTGTAATCTGTTGTTTTTGGATGGAATGTCCTTTAAATATCAATTAAGTCCATCTGGTCTGTTGTGTCCTTTAAAGCTTGTATTTCCTTATTAATTTTTTGTTTGGATGATCTGTCCTTTGTTTTAAGTGAGGTGTTAAAGTCCCCTACTATTATTTTGTTACTGTTGATTACATCTTTTATAGCTGTTAGTAGTTGCCTTATGTATTGAAGTGCTCCTATGTTGGGTGCATATATATTTATCATTGTTATATCTTCTTCTTGGATTGATCCCTTGATCATTATGTAGTGTAATTCCTTGTCTCTTTTTACATTCTTTATTTTAAAGTCTAATTTATCTGATATGAGTATTGCTACTCCAGTTTTCTTTTGATTTCCGTTTGCATGGAATATCTTTTTCCATCCACTCACTTTCAGTCTGTATGTGTCCCTAGGTCTGAAATGGGTCTCTTGTAGACAGCATATATATGGGTCTTGTTTTTGTATCCATTCAGTGAGCCTGTGTCTTTTGGTTGGAGCATTTAATCCATTCAAGTTTAAGGTAATTATTGATATGTATGTTCCTATTACCATTTCCTTAATTGTTTTGGGTTTGTTTTTGTAGGTGCTTTACTTCTCTTGTGTTTCCTTAGAGAAGTTCCTTTAGCATTTTTTGTAGAGCTGGTTTGGTGGTGCTGATTTCTCTTGGCTTTTGCTTGTCTGTAAAGGTTTTGATTTCTCTGTCGAACTGAATGAGGTCCTTGCGGGTAGTGTAATCTTGGTTGTAGGTTCTTCCCTTTCATCGCTTTAAATATGTCATACCACTCCCTTCTGGCTTGTAGAGTTTCTGCTGAGAAATCAGCTGTTAACCTTATGGGAGTTCCCTTGTATGTTATTTGTCTTTTTTCCCTTGCTGCTTTCAATCATTTTTCTTTGTCTTTCATTTTTGCCAGTTTGATTACTATGTGTCTTGGTGTGTTTCTCTTTGGGTTTATCCTGTATGGGACTCTCTGTGCTTCCTGGACTTGGGTGGCTATTTCCTTTCCCATGTTAGGAAGTGTTAGACTATAATCTCTTCAAATATTTTCTCAGGTCCTTTCTCTCACTCTTCTCCTTCTGGAACCCATATAATGTGAATGTTGCTGTGTTTAATGCTGTCCCTGAGGTCCCTCAGGCTGTCTTCATTTGTTTTCATTCTTTTTTCTTTAATCTGTTGCGCAGCAGTGAATTCCACCTTTCTGTCTTCCAGGTCACTTATCCATTCTTCTGCCTCAGTTATTCTGCTATTGATTCCTTCTAGTGTATTTTTCATTTCAGTTATTGTATTGTTCATCTCTGTTTGTTTGTTCTTTAATTCTTCTAGGTGTTTGCTAAACATTTCTTGGATCTTCTCAATCTTTGCCTCCATTCTTTTTCCGAGGTCCTGGATCATCTTCACTATCATTATTTTGAATTCCTTTTCTGAAAGGTTGCCTATCTCTACTTCATTTAGTTGTTTTTCTGGGGTTTTATCTTGTTCCTTCATCTGGTACATAGCCCTCTGCCTTTTCATCTTGTCTATCTTTCTGTGAATGTGGTTTTTGTTCCACAGGCTGCAGGATTGTAGTTCTTCTTGCCTCTGCTGTCTGCCCTCTGGTGGATCAGGCTATGTAAGAGGCTTGTGCAAGTTTCCTCATGGGAGGGACTGGCAGTGGGTAAGGCTGGCTGTTGCTCTGGTGGGCAGAGCTCAGTAAAACTTTAATCCGCTTGTGTGCTGATGGGTGGGGCTGGGTTCCAGCCCTTGGTTGTTTGGCCTGAGGTGACCCAACACTGGAGCCACCCGGGCTCTTTGGTGTGGTTAATGCTGGACTTTGGGAAGGCTCACACCAAGGAGTACTTCCCAGAACTTCTGCTGCCAGTGTCCTTGTCCTCACAGTGAGACACAGCCACCCCCCACCTCTGCAGGAGACCCTCCAACACTAGCAGATAGGTCTGGTTCAGTCTCCTATGGGGTCACTGCTCCTTCCCCTGGGTCCCAGTGCGCACACTACTCTGTGTGCGCCCTCCAAGAGTGGAGTCTCTGTTTCCCTCAGTCCTGTTGAATTCCTGCAATCAAATTCCTCTGGCCTTCAAAGTCTGATTCTCTATTAATTCCTCCTCCCATTGCCAGACCCCAGTTTGGGAAGCCTGACGTGGGGCTTAGAACCTACACTCCAGTGGGTGGACTTCTGTGGAATTAGCATTCTCCAGTCTGTGAGTCACCCACCCAGCAGTTATGGGATTTGATTTTATTGTGATTGTGCCCCTCCTACCATCTCACTGTGGCTTCTCCTTTGTCTTTGGATGTAGAGTATCTTTTTTGGTGAGTTCCAGTGTCTTCCTGTCGATGATTGTTCAGCAGTTAGTTGTGATTCCAGTGCTCTCGCAAGAGAGAGTAAGAGCACGTCCTTCTACTCTGCCTTTTTCTCTCATTCAGTGCTTGTTATTCTTGACACAGTTTGGAGAAGAAGCTCTAAGATGGAGGAGAACTTTTGTACAGCTCTTCTACTTAATGCAATCTTGCAATAGAGTTTAGCTTCTGTTAGACTTGCTTCTCACAGCTCTCTTATCCCCAGGTGTTTTTATGAAATCTGAGATTCTTACAAACAAAATATTCTAGACTTCAGGGTGAATTTTCAAAACCCTACTTAGGTGAGGCACTTACAAAATCTGTTAGTATATTGCATTTTGGGTACAAGTTGCTTCTGCATTGTTTTGAACATTCACCCCTTCAGGTTAGCACAATCGTTAAAAAAAATCTCATGAGTGTGATATGAACTCAAATTTGAGCACACAGATTTGAATGAATAAAAAGGCACTTACAGACCCAGATAATTGTCACACTCATAGGTTTGTGACTTTTCAACCTAGCTCTAGGCCAGCATAATTGCACACAGTGGAACAGAATGAATAGTAAAATTATTACCTCATCCTTAAGATGGTACAGTATCAAATTCTGGAATTAAAAATATGAGACAGCTATACTTAATTATTCCCTCCCCTGATAAAGCTTTAATCATAGTGTAAATAGAGTATGAATTTAATTTAGGCCATTTTTTAAAAAATCTTTAACCTATTTCTGAATTTTAAGATGTTTTTCTCTGATTATTAGCAATTTTTTTTAGACTAATAAATATCTGTTCCTTCACCACAGTTCAAAGAAGAAACTATTGAATATCCTTTAACTATTAATTACATATTCCCCTAATATAATTATGCATGAATTATTTTAATTACTTATGTTTAATCTTTTAAAATTGTGAACTTCTGGGGTGAACACATAGAGCTCAAGTAAGGTGTTTTGAGGATTTTGTTTGGTTGGTTTTATTGCAAGAGTCAATTTACCTACTTTTAAAGAATAACATTTATGTTTCTAAAGTAATTTGAGTCTCAGATTTGAAAAAAATAGAAATAAATATATTAAATATATAAAGCCCATGGCAAAATATTACCTTTAACGTTTGTTTTGCAGTGTGGAGGTAAAATATCTGTTGAGAAGAAAAAAAAATAACTGCAGAAATTTTAAAAGGAGAAATTTTATTGTATCAAGGGTTAGTAGAAAGGTTTTGGTATAAAAAAAAAATAGGTTAAGTCCCTGATGTACAGCTGTCTCACTATATGACCCTGCACCAGTTAATTAGTATATATGGTTTATTATTTTCTTTTATTTTCCTTCAGAAAAAATGACATCTACCTTTACTAATTCAGAGTAGTTATATACAATTAAGATAATGTACATAAAGACACTGTGTATATTCCAAATAATCTACCTATACATGTGAAAATATTACCATACTTTATTGTTGTTTTGTTAATAACTTTTTATAGTTTCCCCCTCAATCTTCTCATACCCCTGAGCCCAACCAATGGAAAAATACAAATACAATAGGATGGGTAATGCCACTAGTGAGTCAAACTACAGTGGGTGTTACTGTAATAGTTCATATTCATCATTGCTTTGGTTGAAAATGTGCATTTAGTTGTGGTTGAATAGTTCACATCAAAACAAAATCTCATCTGTATGACAGAAACTCTGTTGTGTTGGGCTTTGAACATAATCCAAGACACTCAAGACAGTAGCAAAATTAGGCAATTGGAAAAATCAGAGTAAGAAAGGCATTTTTCATGCTTATTTGCTTCAAAGGATGCTCTGATTTTGTTAATTGCCTTAAAGAGTGCTTCGATTTGCTATTTTCTGCAAACAGTATTCTAATCTAGTTTATCCTCTGAGTTGCAGCTGTGTTCAAGTATCCTAATAGATTTGGTGCATGCTGAACTATTCTTCTGCAGTTAATTCACTTGGTTCTTCACGTGAATGATTTACACCTATTTAGAACTAAATTGGAAACCATTCCAATATTGCTTAGGAAGTCATTAAGACAGCTTTTAGATGACGTTAATTTGCACTTAGTACCGTTCATCTAAGGATCTCAAAGCACTCTATGAAAGTACATTATTTAATGGAGGAAAATGGAAAAATTCAATACTGTATTCAGGAATGATGTGCAAAGTAGAATATAAAATTAAAAAAAATCCTTATGTTTGAGTGTAAAATAGTTATGGTGCTCATTAACTTTATGCTCTACAATCACCAATTTCTCATTTTCTCTCCCTGTCTAGCTAGGTTTGTGGGTCTCCATCTCTTTAACGGCATTCCTGGTGGCCAGCCTCATACTTACAAGCCAACATTGTCTGATTCTTCTACCTTATGGTAGGTCTTCTCCATTATTAATTCCTGCCTTTTAATATGCCAACTTAATATTATAATTAGCCTGTTCTGAAAAGTATTGAAAGGATGCGAATTTGCTTTCAATAAATTGGGTTGAAGCTGCCAGGTCTGCTTCTTATGTGTGTTAGCTTCCTAGCAGTCCAAATGTCTTCAATTAAAAAAATGGTCAACACTAGAAAATGTGGGTTTTCATTCAGCAGCAAAGCAGTATCATAGTAATACGCCAAGGAAATGTCTTGAAGATACTGATTGCCAGGGAAACATTTGGTGTCCACAGCAAATTTTTCTTTTCCATATAAAATATGTTTTTACTAAATCATAAAAACAAATATGAATAAATTGATATGCTTTTACAAGGACAATCTAGTAGACACCATTTTATAATGAGTTTTGAGAAAAATAAATCCTAGCCCCAATTGTCATCCTCTCTATTGTGTTTATTTGCTTTAATTGTGCTAAAGCAGGTCTATGATTAAAAAAAAAAACAAAAAAAAAAACTTCTTAAACTAAAACTCATAACTTAGTTGCAGAATAATCCTGCTTCTCTCTTGAAAAGCAGATTCTTGGTTATTCTGTGTCTTTGGAATTTAACCAGTTCATGCTATCAATAGCAGCAGTAGCAGTTGATTATGCCAACTGATTTCAACAGAGCTGCTGCAAATCAGTAAGGAGTTCCATATAAAACTGAAAAGGTGCAGCCCAATGCTAGAGATTATGGTTTGGTGAGATGTGGGCTGAATGAAGCCCCTAACTAGCTCTTTTGGCCAGGCATCTATAAGCAGTTCCATATTGAACAGTTGAACAATCTGAACAGTTCCATGTTGCAGTCCTGGTTTAGATCTTAGAGACTTGGAAACATCTGTATATCAGAGCACACAGTTTAACTACTAGACACGCTAAGTACCAAGATATAATAAAGAACCTACCCAAATACCTGCACTAACTAGTACCCTCCTCCAGAAAATAACTTTCTCTATATATTGTCCCTAGATCTCTTATTCCAAGCCACAACACAAAGATGGAAAGATTCAGTGAAATTAGACCATTCTGTATCAACCTCATGAACTTGTCTTGACCCAGAAGTAGTGCCTACCAAGTAAAGAAAGTTATACTGTCAGATAGGCTATTTCCTTATTTAGCCTTAATCTTTCCTCTACTTGGCTTCTATACTCTGCTTCTCCCTTGAAGTTGGTACTATGTTCTCAATTTTTTAAGCTAATGAAGATTATAAGAAATTCTGGCTTCTTTGGTGGGGGGGGCATCCATAAGCATTTTAAAAAACATACTGGCCCTAAAATATATGCAGTTCTTGAATATAATAGAGTTTTTCTTTCTAGTCTAATACAGCTCTATACTATGATAATTCTGTGACTCTAAGCTAACAATATGAGAAACAAATCAGTTCATTATACACTGTTATATGAATGATAAAGTTAACATTATTTCAGAAGATGGAACATGTGCAACAATTGTTAAGGAAGATCTTAGGAGAAAGTGGGGTTTGAATTAGACCTCGAAGGGGATTTCTGTGTAGTTTTATTTTCTATTCTCTGTAGAGATAACAATTCATTCACTCATAGCTAGCAACCTGAGGATCCTAGATGTGTCTGATAATTACTTGGGAAGACAATAGGAGTCAGAAATGTATTCCAGTAGGAAGGGAAATCTCTTTGGATTGCCTGAGCATAAGTAGTATGTGGGGGAATGAAAGAAAGTGAAGTTGTTTTCTACAGGTCACGGTTCCAATATTAGGGCATTTGGGGTTCATCATGTAATCAATGAGGAATAAAGCATGGCTTTTAAACTGAACACACTCTAAAATAGGAGGATGAGTGATTTAATGAGATACATCAGACCTCTGCTTTAGAACACTCATGCTACCCACATATCTGGGGCCAGGCTGCAGTAAGAAGAGACCTAGAGAAAGTGTACCCTATAGAAAGATTCTTACAATAGTTCAGAGAGGGGATGATGAACTATGGCAGTAACAATGAGAATGAAGGGAGTTCCCTGAGGGCATAGTGGTTAGTATTCTGGGCTTTCACTGTCATGGCCTGGGTTCAAACCCCGGTCAGGGAACTATGAATCTGCAAGCCATGTGGTGCAGCCCCCGCTCCCTCCCCCCCAATAAAACCCCAAAAAACAAAACAAAAACAAAACAACAAACAAAAACACCAACCCAGTGAGGATGAAAGATGAAAGTAACATATGAAACTCTAGCAACAATGACTATGTGGTTAAGGGGTACAGTGTGAGGGTGGTGAATGATAAAAGAATCAAAACACTTTCAAAGCCATGGCAGCATAACAGAAAGAGCCAAAGGAAAAAAAAGAAAGTTCATGAGAGTAAGCAACAGCAATAGCAGCAGCTCCATCTGGAGAAAACTCTGGCAGGGAACCAGAAGTAGCCGTTTATGGCCTTAGAAGAAGGAGTAACTACAATAATCACTAGACACTGTATTAGTTTGATAGGGTTGTCATAACCAAGAACCACAAACTGGGTGGCTAAAACAACAGAAAGTAACTTTCTCACAGTTCTGGAGGGTAGAATTCAGAGATCAAGTTGTCAGCAGGTTTGGTTTTTTCTGAGGGCTCCCTCCTTGGCCTGTAGATGCCTGTCTTCTATCTCTGTCTTCACATGGTCTTTCCCCTGTGCTTGTGCCTGTCCTAATCATCTTATCTTATAAAGATATCAGTAATATGGGATTAGATTCTGCCTTCAAAATTTCACTTAAGCTTAATCACCTCTTTAAAGACCTATCTCCAAACACAGTCACATTCTGAAGTACTGTGATTGGGACTTCAACATATAAATTATTTGGGGGCAGGGAATTCACTGTTAATGACCAAGAAAGTAGAAGAGACAATAGAGTAGAATTATCCGTGGTTTTAGTTTAATATTTATACTTTTTACAATAATACACATTACTTTTACAAAACAAGAACAATCAAAAATTATTTGGGGATTATTTTGCCACAGCAGACAGTCCATATCCAATGTAAACGTTCTGTTGAGCCTTGACAGAGGTGGCTTTATAAGTCTTATATTTTTAGGAAAATATACCATGGTCTGTCATGGCCTGAATTTCATTTAAACTTTATGTTGTGATCTCAGGGCAATAATTTACTGATTTTGGTCTTCTTAACTCAAATTAGAAATGACTTCAAAATCATACTCTCCAGATAATTTCAAACATTCGAAAAAGTCTGGCCTCACTATTATATTTTCATTTGGTGGGTGGAAGGTAAAGAAATCGTTGAGTAATCTTTAAATCAATAAATGATTTCAAATCACTTCTAAGAATATCAGTAGTTAATGTATTCTTTAACTTAAAAAAATCTATTAGGACATATAAGTTTAAATATGTTTCCCTCATAAAGTTGTTTAGCAAAGATTATCCATCTCTGGATAAACTGCTTTCAATTATCCTTCCCAGCAGTGGTTCTTACACTTTGGTATAAATTAGAAATCACATGGAGAGCTTTTTTATATCACAGACTGCTGGACTGCACCCTGAGTTTCTTATTCATAGTCTGGGGTCAAGCCTGAAAATTTTCATTTTTAACAAGTTCTCATTTATATTGATACTGCTGGTCCAGGGACTACTCTGTGAAAACCTTTGTTCTATGGTAATGTTTGTAACAGTAAAATCAAATTATCTCATTTTACTTTAAAAAAGTATTTTCCATTATGAAAACATGTCATTTTAATTAAATAAACTCATCAAAGTTATCATTGTGAATGATGAGAAATTGCTGGAAATAATCATGAAATGCATGACATCTTAGAAGATATAAAATTAATTGAAGTTAGCACCAAGCACCAATTCACAGGATTAATAACTCTAAGAAGTCAGTGTATATTTAAAATATTTATTGCTTGACCATATGTCACCTTGGTCTTAGCCACAATAGTGTGAGGACAATAAAAAGGAGTATAGGATCAATATCATATCTATCAGCGAGTTTCTCTAAAAAGAGATATGCCTGAGTCAATGAAATAAATGGGTCTATCACCAGATAGCAATGTATGAGATTTACAACACAATCTGAAAGTTTGAAAACAGCAACAAGTATAACATATGCACATCCTATTAGCCATCAAATAAATTATAAAAATGTGTAAAGAATGATGAGTGGTGAGAGTTATCTCTTTTTCTAGTTGCCCTGGGATAAAGACTAAGGACCAAAGTGAGGATAAAAGATGTCCCTCCCCACACCCATTCGTTAATATAAAAAGAAGACTGAAAGGAAATAGGTTGACAGCCTTTAAGGAGTTTGGTATCTAAGAAAAGAGAATTGTTTTTAAAGACTTAGGGTGCCTTCAATAAGACAAGACCTACTGGCAGGTCAGCTCAAGCCCAGCTATTTTTAGTGAGGCCAAGCAACCAGAGGAGACATTTACAGAAATGGGGACTTTCCTGATGACCCTTACGCTGACACTATAGGTAGAGAGATAATTAAATGCACCATGATAATTATACAACAAACCCCCTTGCTCAAGAGTTTAAGATCCCTAAACATGAAAAAGGTTCTAGTTTATCAAAAGTTATAAGGAATTTCTTTTTTCTCTATGACAAATATTGGGTTGGCCAAAAAGTTGGCTTGGGTTTTTCCATAACATCTTATGGGAAAACACAAACAAAGTTTTTGGCCAACCCAATATCTTAACATAATTTTCTTGTTCTTTTCCAAAGCATTCCACAAAAATCTTAGACATGTCAAGTTTTTAACATGGCATTCACAACATTTCTTTGGGCTATATATATATTTTTTCCTCTATCTTCAGATGGAATACTGAATTAAACTTCAGATTTTTTTCCACTGAAAATCCTCTTTTTAAAGACAAAGTGTAAGAAGACTAAAATTCTCTTTTATTTTCAGATGACCCAATTTAGAAACATTAAATAGACTAATGTAAATCTCAATATGAAGTTATTTCTAAAATTGCTTCAGAAATTGAAGCTTTCATATGAGTTCTATACGAAGATAAACCTTTTCATAACAGCCAAATATGTTAATTTTAGTATGTCTTGTCTTGAAATATTTCAAGATTACCAAGGTAGCTAATAATATAAAATCAATTTCCTTTCCAGTTATTACAGTTTAGAAGTATGTAATACCTTTAAACTTCAGGATTTCATAATAGAGGCATATTTAAGGTCATATTTCAAAATGCCCCCCAGATATCAAGGTGGAAAGCTTTGAGGATATGTTTTCATAATAAAAAATAACAACTTTTATATACAGAGATCTTATAATCTTTCATCTTTTAATTGATAGCTTTCTTAATAAAATGTACTTTTGTTCATATTTCAAAAAAGAATGACTTCATTTTGAAGTACATTTTATACCATCCTCGTAGGGTTAACAAAATTATCACTTTAATCCATTTAAAAGTATATGTCTAGAGATAAAAACGATAATGTTCCCAATTACCCAAATGAATCTTTAACAATATACACAAGCTAGTATTGGCAGAACAAATATTCTTTGCTGATTTTTTTCTTTTGTTGTTCTCTGTTCAAATTTGGCAACCTTTTGTTCTAGGGGAATTTTTTTGCAAGTATTTGTTTGTTTGTTTGTTTATTTTTGAACTCCTTTGAAATGAGCTTCAAGCACTTTGATACAGATAAAAAACCTCATAGTTTCAATGAAGATTTTCAAAGTACTCTTTACCCTCTAGTAAAATATTATTTTGCAGCTTTCTACCAAGATAACCTACTGCCTTCAATTCTGGCTGTATGCATAAATATTTTTCTTTTTCCTACTCATATATGCATCATCTCAAAAAAGGGTAAGAGTTTTGGACAAAGGCTCTATGCTTATGGCTGCTAACATTTTCCTTAAGACCTCACATCTTCTTGCCACAATAAAGAATAAATAGTGGGTGGGGGGCAATCATTAGATTAGATTTCCAGCCTGAAATTAAACTTCTGGAGTTTCATGAGAATGATAGGCAACATCCAGTAAATATAATAACAACAGAAAATACTCATAATGGCAAAAGATGGGTGGTAATTTTATAAGAAATTTATTTTATAGACTCATCTTGCCTTTGTATCACACTTACACTTTTTACCTATAAAGGATTCTCAAAAGAGTTCTCTTCAATTAGAGTCCTTCTTACAGTGTAACATGTTTCAAGCTTTAAGAAAATGTTTCTTCTAAAAAGTATATAGATAACAGGATCCCCAAATTTGTAGATATTTTATGAGAGGCTTTTGTTTGTGACGATAAGGGTTGGATGCAGAAAGGAATCAGAAAAAGAAAAATGGAGAATGATTAGAAGGATGGATAAGAAGGAGAATAATTAGAAGAGGAAGCTATCTGCTTCACAGCAAATTTAGCTTTTAATAAGAATACTAGAATAATAAGAACTATAGATAGTTTCTTCTATAATTATATGCTGATGATATCACCAAAAATTCAGACTTTTGCATGCAAGTTCCCTACAGAATCTTAAATCTCATGCTAAAATAAAGTTTAATTGCTAATTGTTTTGTAAGGTTCACCTTAATTAGGCCTTTGCACAGATTTCTACATTTACATTTCCCTAATTTGTTATTATACCTGTGTATTTGAAAACATATGTAATATTTAAGTATAAACCTACAAATAAACCATTTTAAACAAAGATTTTGCCAGGTGCATTTGCTTGCTCAATTTATTTTCATTTGATTATTGACTTAAATTTGAAGGGGTACGTTTTTGCTATAAAAATGTATGTGGGAAAGAAAATTGCTGTAAACATTTCTTGAATACAATGAGTATCATGTGACTTTCCTCTTTTGAAATAATGTGGCAGGTCGCAAGTAAGTTCCCTACTGAGTTATTTTAGTACTAATATATTCTTTTTGAAAGTCTTTCCCCTTCAACCAACGCTTTTTGCTTGTGGTTTTGAGGGTTTGCACTTAATCTTGCTATTTCAGCTATATCTGTGTACTGTAGAAAGCAGCCTCTTAGAATGGCTGATAAACTAGTTGACCTCTGTAATCTACATTTTAGCGAAATACATTTCAGCTGCAGATGTTTCCAAAGGTAGAAAATCAGTGAAGAAAATTAATTTGTAACCTACAGATGTTTTCATATTAGCACAGCTTGGGAATATTCTCTTCCAAACATTTTGCCTTCCTGTGGAATTCAAGAGCGCTGTTATCTCACTCTCCTAAGCTCTTGGATCCTAAAGCATGGCACCAAGATGGACTGTCATCTAAATAAACAGATGTAAACCTTGCTTTGTAGTTAGAGGGTGCAATTTAAATCTGTTGACTTTCACATTTGCTTTTTTCCATTTAATTCAGTTATTTGAGTAACTGCTGATAAAATTTTCCTAAGTCCTGTGGAAGGCACAGTGAGTTGCTTATATCAAAACTCAGAGTCAGTACAAATCTTGGCAGAAGATTTCATCCTATTTGGGCATTTTATAGCATTTTAGGGAATTATTTTTCCCCTAAGGGCTTTATTATTAATGGGAACTGCCCACATGCTTTGAGGGAAGAATGGACTTCCTCATTTAGAAGACCTTTCAAGAGAGTTAACAGAGAATTTATTATTTCATTTAGGGAAGAGAATGTTTCCCATAAGAACACTGAATCTTTCATGGCTGACTTTTCTTGCAAACTCAATGTGTAAAAATTTTAGTTCCTTAAAAATTAAACAGACACTGTGAAATTTCATAAGGCTTAGAAGGGACTATTTTTAGTACCCCTGTTTTCTCACCACCCTCTCCAAGATAACAGGTTATCTACTCCACATACCAAAAATAACTTCTTCAGAAAAACAAAACAAAACAAAACATGTTGAGCTCTTCCCAAGGAGTCAGTTTCAGTGCTTCTCAATCTAGATCTAAAAGAAGACACAGGAATAATTTTTGCTAACATTTACTATGTGATTATGGATATTTCCTTTGCCTTCAGAAGCTCTGTTATTTCATCTGAAAGCCATATTACCTACTTCACCAGGTTATAAAGATTGGAGAAAATTTATGTAAAATACCTAGCACATGGTAGGTACTTAAAGAGATGCTTTGTAACCATTTGTTAAATGCCACAATATTTACTCCTGTTTAACTCAATTCAACATATGTGAACTTAAAAATAATAATTTCAGCTTTGTTGCTGTTTGGCCTTGGAACGTCCATCTTTCTGGGCCTCAGTTTCTTCTATGTATAAAGCATTACTTCAACAAATGTAAATCACACACATTAATTCATATCATCAATACCACCACGGTAGGATTTATTCATTACAAAAATGTTTTTCCTCAATTACATTCCATTCAGAACATAAAACTGCCACCTTGATTTTATGTTATACATTAGATGCAATAATAAAATGATTTCCATAACTTTGTCTAGATTGAAATACCTGATTTACTATTTAATTGTTACAAACATTAAACTTCTACTCCTGTTTGATAAGCTGTCACATTGGCTAATTTTGGAATTTTTGTTAAATGAATAGAAAAATAAAAGGGCTGATATTTTTGTTCAACTAGCAGCTGTATCACAGATAGATAATTCAAAACAGAAATCACCATTTGATAAACTCCCCAGAAGATATCATTTGTCTAGCATAGTGATAATTACAGGTTATTTCATTAAAATATAATTTTCAGTGAAACAAAGGAGATATTTCCCCTGAAGTAAAAATTGACTCAACTTGATAACCACACAGAACACAGACTGTTTGCTATTATTGTTAGAAACAACAACAAATATTTAAATAAGATAAAGTTTTGAAACGAATAAACAGAAGGGTTAACAACAGCTTAATTAAAGTGATTTTCTTTACTCTCCTGGATATTGTTACTCTTTAGTGTCCTTAACCATAAAACCATTCTGTCTTTATGCTTTAGTCAAATCAGTGAAATCAAATGGCTCAATTTCTCCATGGGGCCCCTTAAAGGCTACTGAAAGTAATTCCATTCATTACCTCCTTACTGTATATCTATCCTAACACTGTCTTTAATTGGCTATTGTTTCCTCCACCTTGGCTTATGAGCAGCTAATACCTTCCCTTTCACTCTGTTGGTTCTTTTGTTTCAAGAGTTATATTTTGCTTCATTTCTTGGGCGACAGGAGTATGAAAATTTTTCAAAGGATTCCTATTGCTCTGCAAGTTATCTTTTACTCATCATAATTGGACTACCCCTACACCCACACATATGGACTCACCCACAGTCTAAATCCATACCCTAATTGATCACTGCATATGTGAATAGATCAAATATTAGTGCATTTGATCAATTAGTTTATAAAACACTTATTTTCTATTTGATAACTGGATTAATAAGTGAATCAACAAAACCAAATCAAATGATTAAAATCACAGAATTGAAAACTGAAAGATGTATAAAAATTCATCTAGCTCAAACTCAAATTTCATGCCTCCTTTCCCAATAAGAGGACTGAATTTCTTATTCTATATCTATGGCATGCAAAAACCAGTACTTGGCAGGTGAGGAATTGAGAACTAGATGACACACTTACCACTTTCCTGAAACAAGTACACCAAGGGAAAGTTACATTTAGAAAAGTATTTTAAAAAAGATATCCAAACTTGAAAAAAAAAGTAATTATTGTTCATAATGAGACTGGAAGACATGTCAATAAGCAATCACATCCAATGAATCAAAGCAGTTTTCTGGTTATTGATTTAAATTCACATGGGGAAGGGCTGGGCTTGTCCTTGATCTTATTTCTTCTTACAAACATCTTTCTATGTATTTGAGCTAGGAATGTGAAAGAATCTGAAATAATTTACTGAAGGTGCCGTTTTTAAGCTAAGACCAGTGTCAAGTGCTTCCTTAATGTTGTTCACAAAATTCAGAATGGCTTTTGAATCCCTCTGCCTAGGCCAAAACGTAGTTAAACTGTGGAAGGGTGAGTTTGTCTTAGCACAGATACTGGCAATTTTAGTCTTAGCACAGATACTGGCAATTTTAGTCTCACATCTCCCCAGCTGGGTGATTCTAAGATGTCACAGAATAATGAGCACAGTAAACAATTAGCAGCATCCAAGAAACGGCCCTCAAATAGTCTGTGGCATCTGTTTGTCCCTAGCTCTAAACTAATAAGAGCCAGGACTCTCCAAGGTACCTTCCTTTTCAGTTTCAAGTCTAATTACACTTCCTGCATTTGAAACCAGTGAGGTAGTTATGGCTAGGGAGAATACTCACATTATTTTTATAGTAGAAGAAATTAAGAAACCCTGCATAAGTGGGCAGAATGCCAGCTTTCAATCCTCCCAGAACATCTGACTCACACAGCAATGTTTTTGCAGATTTCTACTTGCTTCGATTTTTTAAAGATGTTGTTTTTTTGTTTTTGTTTCTGTTTTTTTGCGGTACGCGGGCCTCTCATTGTTACGGCCTCTCCCGTTGTGGAGCACAGGCTCCGGACGCGCAGGCTCAGTGGCCATGGCTCACGGGCCCAGCCGCTCCACGGCATGTGGGATCTTCCCGGACCGGGACACAAACCCGTGTCCCCTGCATCGGCAGGCACACTCTCAACCACTGTGCCACCAGGGAAGCCCAAGATTTTTTTATTATAAGGAAAAATGTTCACATTAGCACTTTAAACTTCTGTAGTAAAACACAAAATTAGCAATGCAACTATAAGTAAGAGGATCTGGATGAATAAAAAGACACATGAAGTTTATACATAAAAGCTGAAATATGCAATAAAATCTCCAAACTTTCTAGAAAATTGTTCACAAGCCATTAATTAATCACACTGAACGTGATTTTTTAATATGCACAGAAACACTAGAGAATAGGGAACTACTCAATATTATAGGGAATTATTTTTCCTTGATTATACACATTAGCATTATTATGATTTATCCAAATATCTGGTAAAATATTATATGCTTATCTTTAAACTTTGATCTAGGTTTATTTTACCTGGATATTTTTCATAACAAAATATATGGGTATTTACATTCAGCATGAAAACATGTAAAATATGTTTTTCACAGAAATATCTTTATACTATAAGATATAGGAATGCTTTTTTTTAGGAATGCTTTTTAATAAGCACGTAGAAGACTTATTTGAAAAGATTTATACTTAAAATGCTAATTAAATCTTGCAATGAAGTTTCTATATCAAAAGACGACAGCTTTTTCACTTATGCACTTCTGAGAAATGACTATCAACCGTTAATGACAAGCCTGAACTCTAATGTTTGCAAGCTTTCAAAGGCATTGCTAATTATACACAAAGGAACAAAAGGGGTTGAAAACTTTAACAAAAAGGCTTAGACTAGTCCAGGGAAGTTTTCTGAAGCTAAAACCAGGCAAACATGTTCTCCTTTGAGAATTATGATTATTATTTATACCTAATAAGAAGTAAATGAAAATGTTAGTGTTTACTTTAGCAGTAATAATCTAAGAACACAAGACTTAGAGTTTATATTGCATTTTTCTCCCATGGTATTACCTGGGGTATTCTGTGAGAATGTTACTATGTATATATTGCCTGTCTTAATGGCCTTAGATTATACTGCAGTGGCCTGTGTAGAGTATGTACTTAGTCAAGGCTTATGGAAAAAATGACAGAAGGAAGGGAGGGATGGAAGCAGGAATTGAGTGTAGGACAGATAAATTAGTTCTAAGTTCTTCACATCTAATCAGGTGAGTAATTTATAGACGCACCCTCACTCTTTAACATCAGTCAGCTTCTGAAATGACACCAGAGGTGGTACGAGGCACACTACACCTTCAACACCACACACCCACTCCCAAACTTGCCTTAACAGAGAGAAACAGCTTCAGTGATGATAAATCAAATAAACTATTTGAGAAGTATTTATTATATTTGTACACTCACTATACTTAATAGGATTCTGAAATAGGGAAGAGAGAGATGCAAACAAATGAGGTTGGGAGCAGAGAGTAGAGGCTGTGTCTACTCCTCTTGTCACTTGGTTATTTTGTATGGACTAGTGCTAAGAGCAAGATTCCATTTGAGGTCCAAAATATTGACTTAGTTATCTAAAAACTTAATATCTTTTTAAAAATCCAAGTTGAGATAGAAGCATATATCTAGTTCTATCTCTTGTACTAGGATTTTTTTAAATGACTTTTTTTTTTAATCTGCTTTGGTTCTTGCTTCCCAATACTGTGTTCTACATCTTCTCTTTGTTACCTAAGAATAAGAAATATATATTCTCTTGGAAAGTCAGGTGGAAATAAACCTTCTAATATGGAATTTCTACAGTCTAACTGATCCCACCCTGCTGGGTGTCCCGTTCACAGTCCAGTGGTCCATTGCACCAAGATTGCACATGTTGCTGCAATCTTGGTGCAATGGACAGTACCAAAGCAAGCCAGGGGAGCTCAAACTTTTGAAAGGCCGCATGTTTACATGCTTCAGAATGACAAGCACACGTCTGAATAGCCAGGTAGTTCCATAATCTAGTCTTCATTTTGTCACTCTCCCAGAGTAGAAGTTAGCCAACTTACTCTATCATTTTTAATTCTGAATTATCTCTGAATAGAAAAGGAACTAAATTGGAATACAGAAAGTCCAGAACACAAGATCTTTCGGTATTAAGAAGTTCCACAATTAGTTCCAAAACAAAACATCCTTAATAGTTCAAGAGTAAGAGAACATACATCCAAATAGGAATATGGTCCCTTTGAAAAAAACTTCTTCTAAAATTAATAGCAATTAATAGACAATATTTCCATTTATTGAGCAGTTACCATGCAACAAACACTACACTAATGCTTTGAATGCATGATATCACTTCCCCTTAAAACAACAGTGAGTCGTATGAATTATTATCCTCAGTTTACAGAAACGGAACATAAGACCAAAGAACTTAAGTAAATATTGGGACACTGTTTGACACTGTCAGGGGTCAAGGATCCTGATTACCAAAGTTAGCTAACTTTTTAAGGACAAATATCTTTCCTTGATAAAACATGAAGTCCTTTAATGAATTTTAATGAAAGAAAGAAAGAAAGAGAGAGAGAGAAAGAAAGGAAAGAAAGAAAGAAGGAAGGAAAGCAAGCAAGCAAGCAAGTAAGCAAGAAAGAAAGAAAGAAAGAAAGAAAGAAAGAATTAAGGAAGGAAGGAAGGAAAGAAGGAAGGAAGGAAGGGCCTATACCAGGAAAGAGACCATACACGGTTTACTGAAACATATAAGGAATATCTATAAACAGTCTTCTCCAGGCATACAGATGGCCTGATTCTGGTATTAACTATCATTGGGTCCTCAATAGACATTTTGGAAGCCCTTGGATAGGAGTGACTAAGGTAATAGGTATATTTAAGTTTTAGTTTAGATCCTAATGTGTTTCCTATTTATGTGCCTCAGTTGGTCCAAGTTTTTGCCATTATTGTCATCAACATTAATGAGTGCTTACTACTTAGTAGGTTCAGTGCTTCATACTTCCCATTTCATATATCATCTCATTTTATTCTCACAACAACCCTTTTAAGTAGATTATTTTTCATTTTTATTGAGATATAATTTAAATACCATAAAAGTCAACCTTCTGTGTGTACAATTGAATGGTTTTTTTAGAGTATTCACAGAATTTTGCAACCATCGCCATAGTTTCATAATTACAAAAAGAAACACGTTACCCCTTAGCATTAACTCCCTATTTCCCCCCACTCTGGCAACTAATAATCTATTTTCCAACTTTAGGGATTTGCATATTCTAAACATTTTATATAAATGAAATCCTCAATTATGTTGTTTTGGTGTCTGGCTTCTTTCACTTAGTACAATGTTTCGAGGTTCAACCATATTGTAGCATATCAGTCTATTTTTCCTTGCTTTGGCCAAACAATGTTCCATTCTGTTCAGGTATCACATTTGTTTATCTCTTTATCAATTAATGGACCTTTGGGTTGTTTTCACATTTTGGCTATCATCAATGATGCTGCTAAGAACATTCATGTACACATTTTTATGTAAACCTATGTTTTTAGTTCTATTGGATATAAGAACTAGGAGTAGAATTTCTAGGTCATGTGGTAACTCTAAGTATTTGAGGAATGGTCACCACCCTATATTTCACAACAGACACACCATTTTACATTCCAACTAGCAATGTATGAGCGTTCCAGTTGCTCTACATCCTTTCTTGCCAATATTTGTTATCGTTCATCATTTTTGCTACAGCCATCTTAGTTTGTGTTACGTGGCATCTTGCGGTTTTGATTTGCATTTACTTATTGATTAATGATACTAAAAAAGTTGTATGTGCTTATTGGCCCATTTGTATATTTTCTCTGGAGAACTATCTATTCAAATTCTTTGACCATTTTCTAATCAGGTTTACATTTCATTGTTGAGTTATAAGATTTCTTTATATATTTTGGATACTTATCTGATACATGATTTGCAAATATTTTCTCCCTTTCTGTGGTTGTTTCTTTTTTTTTTTTTTTTTTGCTGTAAGCTGGCCTCTCACTATTGTGGCCTCTCCCGTTGGGGAGCACAGGCTCCGGACGTGCAGACTTAGCGGCCATGGCTCACGGGCCCAGCCACTCTGCAGCATATGGGATCTTCCCGGACCGGGGCACGGACCTGTGTCCCCTGCATCAGCAGGCGGTCTTAACCACTGCGCCACCAGGGAAGCCCTGTTTCACTTTATTGATGGGATCCTTTGAAGTGTAAACATTTTTTAAATTTTGATTAAGTCTAATGTATCTATTTTTTTCCTTTGATGCTTGTGCCCTTGGTGCCACACCTTAGAAACCATTACCTAACCTACTGTCCTGAAGATTCACTACTATGTTTCCTTGTTGGAGTTTTATAGTTGTAGCTCTTACCTTCATGTTTTTAATCCATTTTGAGTAAATTTTTTGCTATATAATCTGTGGTAGGCATTCCACTTCATTCTTTTACATGTGGATATCCAGTTGCTCCAGTACCATTTGTTGGAAAGGCTACTGTTTCCCTATTGAATTGTATTGTCATCCTTATCAAAAATCAATTGACCATAAGTATAAGGGTTTATTTCTGATTATTTAGAAATAAACCTGAAATATAATCTGATTAGATTATTATCTCCATTTAAGAAATGAAAAAATTGAGGCATATAAAGATTGAGTAACTAGTCAAAGTTAAGAATTTAGTAAGCTGGAATTCAAACTTAGTTGACTTTTAATGCTATGACTCCAAAAGCTGTGTCCTTAAGCAATGATTCTGATGCCATTTTACAGGTATCATCTGCACTGATCCCCTACTGGACTGATTCTCTTTTTTAACCTCATAGTTGATAAAATAATTACTGAGTAAATCTCTGTTTAGATTTCAAGTATAGAAATCTCTTTCTATATTTTATAACTCAAAGTATTACTGCCCTTGTTTTCCACTTTGCAAAGATTTGTAAATAGAAGAACATCAGATTTCCCCCCACCCACCTGGCTCCTTAACATGAATACCTAGTAAGGATTAAACTCAATATAACACAAAGGTCAAATAAGCCACGACAAACAGGCAATGTTCTACACTGGATTTAAAATCACAAGAATAGCTCTCAGATCCCAGCTGTGCAGGTAGTTAGTTACTCATCCCTTGATAAATCCCTCAACTGCTTTGTCATAACCTTTTTCACCTGCAAATGGCGAAGTCTAAAATACTAGTCTAAAGTATCTCAGCTCTTCTATATTTATAACCCTAGTTTGAGAGGTGTTTTATAGAGCTGGTAACAAATGAGGCCTGTAACTTTATATTTGATATTTATAGAGAAACACATATGAATCCTACAATCTTAAAGGTATTAACTCATACTTTAAAACAGAGGTCCCCAACCCTGGGGCCACGAACCGCAACCGGTCCACGGCCTGTTAGGAAGTGGGCCGCACAGCAGGAGGTGGCACCGGTGAAGCGAGGGAAGCTTCATCTGCCACTTTCCGCCACTCTGCATTTGCTCGCATTACCGCCTGAAACTTACCCCCACCCCGACCCCATGCGTGGAGAAACGGTCTTCCACGAAACCGGTCCCTGGTGCTAAAAAGGCGGGGGACCGCTGCCCTTAAAATACATAGTGAAAAAATATAGAGAGAGTAGATTTATTGCCTAGTGTGAAAAGTTGCTAGTGGTATAAAAAACAAAGTAATTCTACAATACAAATATAAAAAGTATATAAAAATTTCAGGGTTTAAAATGCTTTTTACCCCAAATTTGATCAAACTCTTTGGTACTAGATCCCTAAAAAAATTTGAAGAATTTTAATCTACACTAATAGGTTTAACTATTTGTTCATACAGTAGTTTTGATTAAAACTGAATTTTAAAGAAAGATGAGATATAGCATAATTCATGAACTCAGAGGAAGAAAAATATTTCTAATTTAGAAATTTTAAGATAATCATTTTTACCCAATAGAGTCAATAGAGGGTGTTGGCTTAGGCATAGTATTTTTTTGAAGGAACTGATACATTTTAAGTTCTCATATGTCACAGTTACTAGGGTGTCACTGCTAATAATGAAGACTCATTAGCTAGTAATGGATATGAGTCTGTAAATAGTACCTAATTTATTTTTCTTCTCAAATTTGGCTAAAGGCATTCAATGACATTTTGAAGTCTGTCTGATTGTTGTTTATAATATCAGTCAGGGAGGCTAATATGGCTTCTCAGTGGTACAGCTATGACTTTATTTTCTCTCCTTAATATATTTCTATGTCCTCTATCTGCAAAGGATTTATGCTATAAAATGTTTACAAACACCAAAATAATACGTTTTTTTTAAAAAACGAGAAAACTCCCATGCAGTTTATGTGTACTTTTTTCCATTTAAAATTTAAATAAACTATTGGAGGGGATTGGGAAGATGGCGGAAGACTAGGACGCGGAGATCACCTTCCTCCCCACAGATACATCAGAAATACATCTACACATGGAACAACTCCTACAGAACACCTACATAACGCTGGCAGAAGACCTCAGACCTCCCAAAAGGCAAGAAACTCCCAACGTGCCTGGGTAGGGCAAAAGAAAAAAGAATAAACAGAGACAAAATAATAGGGGCGGAACCTGCACCAGTGGGAGGGAGCCATGAAGGAGGAAAGGTTTCCACACACTAGAAGCCCCTTCGCGGGCGGAGACTGCGGGTGGCGGAGGGGGGAGCTTCGGGGCCGTGGAGGAGAGCACAGCAACAGGGGTGCAGAGGGCAAAGCAGAAAGACTCCCGCACAGAGGATTGGTGCCGACCAGCACTCACCAGCTCGAGAGGCTTGTCTGCTCACCTGCCGGGACGGGCGGGGCTGGGAGCTGAGGCTCCGGCTTCAGTGGGAGCACAGGGAGAGGACTGGCGGCGTGAACACAGCCTGAAGGGGTTAGCGCACCACGGCTAGCCAGGAGTCCGGGGAAAAGTCTGGACCTGCCGAAGAGGCAAGAGACTTTTTCTTCCCTCTTTGTTTCTTGGTGCGCGAGGAGAGGGGATTAAGCGCGCTGCTTAAAGGAGCTCCAGAGACAGGTGCGAGCCGTGGCTATCAGCGCGGACCACAGAGATGGGCATGAGATGCTAAGACTGCTGCTGCAGCCACCAAGAAGCCTGTGTGGGAACACAGGTCACTCTCCACACCTCCCTTCCGGGGAGCCTGTGCAGCCCGCCACTGCCAGGATCCCGGGATCCAGGGACAACTTCCCCGGGAGAACGCACGGCGCGCCCCAGGCGGGTGCAACGTCATGCCGGCCTCTGCCGCCACAGGCCTGCCCCGCACTCCGTGCCCCTCCCTCTCCCCGGCCTGAGTGAGCCAGAGCCCCCGAATCAGTGGCTCCTTTAACCCCGTCCTGTCTGAGCGAAGAACAGACGCACTCCTGCGACCTATATGCAGAGGTGGGGCCAAATCCAAAGCTGAGCCCCGGGAGCTGTGCAAACAAAGAAGAGAAAGGGAAATCTCTCCCAGCAGCCTCAGTAGCAGCGGATTAAAGCTCCACGATCAACTTGATGTACCCTGCATCTGTGGAATACCTGAATAGACAACAAATCATTTGAAATTGAGGAGGTTGACTTTGAGAGCAAGATTTATGATTTTTTTCCCCTTTTACTCTTTTTGTGAGTGTGTATATGTATGCTTCTGTGTGAGATTTTGTCTGTATAGCTTTGCTTTCACCATTTGTTCTAGGGCTCTATCTGTCCTTTTTTTTGTTTTATTTTTACTTAAAAATTTTTTTTCCTTAATAATTATTTTTTTTAATTTTAATAACGTTATTTTAGTTTACCTACTTTATTTTATTTTCTTTTATCCTCTTTCTTTCTTTCTAGTTTTTCTCCCTTTTATTCTGAGCCGTGTGAATGAAAGGCTCTTGGTGCTGCAGCCAGGAGTCAGTGCTGTGCCTCTGAGGTGGGAGAGCCAACTTCAGGACACTGGTCCACAAGAGACCTCCCAGCTCCACATAATATCAAACAGCAAAAAGCTCCCAGAGATCTCCATCTCAACATCAACACCACCTTCACTCAACGACCAGGAAGCTACAGTGCTGGACACCCTATGCCAAACAACTAGCAAGACAGGAACACAACCCCACCCATTAGCAGAGTGGCTGCCTAAAATCATAATAAGTCCAAAGACACCCCAAAACACACCATAAGACGTGGACCTGCCCACCAGAAAGACAAGATCCAGCCTCATCCACCAGAACACAGGCACTAGTCCCCTCCACCAGGAAGCCGACACAACCCACTGAACCAACTTTAACCACTGGGGACAGACACCAAAAACAACGGGAACTACAAACCTGCAGCCTGCAAAAAGGAGACCCTAAATGCAGTAAGATAAGCAAAATGAGAAGACAGAAAAACACACAGCAGATGAAGGAGCAAGATAAAAACCCAGCAGACCTAACAAATGAAGAGGAAATAGGCAGTCTACCTGAAAAAGAATTCAGAATAATGATAGTAAAGAGGATCCAAAATCTTGGAAATAGAATACAGAAAATGCAAGAAACATTTAACAAGGACCTAGAAGAACTAAAGACGAAACAAGCAATGATGAAGAACACAATACATGAAACTAAAAATACTCTAGAAGGGATCAATAGCAGAGTAACCAAGGCAGAAGAACGGATAAGTGACCTGGAAGATAAAATAGTGGAAATAACTACTGCAGAGCAGAATAAAGAAAAAAGAATGAAAAGAACTGAGGACAGTCTCAGAGACCTCTGGAACAACATTAAACACACCAACATTCGAA
Organism: Orcinus orca; assembly: GCF_937001465.1. NCBI lineage: Eukaryota > Metazoa > Chordata > Mammalia > Artiodactyla > Delphinidae > Orcinus > Orcinus orca. The sequence goes on along the minus strand of NC_064559.1, from coordinate 150,696,012 downwards.
TTATAGGGGTTCCAGAAGAAGAAGAGAACAAGAAAGGGACTGATAAAATATTTGAAGAGATTATAGTTGAAAACTTCCCTAATATGGGAAAGGAAATAGTTAATCAAGTCCAGAAAGCACAGAGAGTCCCATACAGGATAAATCCAAGGAGAAACATTCCAAGACACATAATAATCAAACTGTCAAAAATTAAATATAAAGAAAACATATTAAAAGCAGCAAGGGAAAAACAGCAAATAACACATAAGGGAATCCCCATAAGGTTAACAGCTGATCTTTCAGCAGAAACTCTGCAACCCAGAAGGGACTGGCAGGACATATTGAAAGTGATGAAGGAGAAAAACCTACAACTAAGATTACTCTACACAGCAAGGAACTCATTCAGATTTGATGGAGAAATTAAAACCTTTACAGACAAGCAAAAGTTGAAAGAGTACAACACCACAAAACCAGCTTTACAACAAATGCTAAAGGATCTACTTTAGGCAAGAAACACAAGAGAAGGAAAGGACCTACAATAACAAACCCAAAACAATTAAGAAAATGGGAATAGGAACATACATATCGATAATTACCTTACATGTAAATGGATTAAATGCTCCCACCAAAAGCCACAGACTGGCTGGATGGATACAAAAACAAGACCCATATATTTGCTGTCTACAAGAGACCCACTTCAGACCTAGAGACACATACTGATTGAAAGTGAGAGGATGGAAAAAGATATTCCATGCAAATGGAAACCAAAAGAAAGCTGGAGTAGCAATTCTTATATCAGACAAAACAGACTTTAAAATAAGGCTATTAGAAGAGAAAAAGAAGGACACTACATAATGATCAAGGGATCGATCCAAGAAGAAGATATAACAATTGTAAATATTTATGCACCCAACATAGGAGCACCTCAATACATAAGGCAAATACTAACAGCCATAAAAGGGGAAATTGACAGTAACACATTCAGAGTAGTGAATTTAACACCCCACTTTCACCAATGGACAGATCATCCAAAATGAAAATAAATAAGGGAACACAAGCTTTAAATGATACATTAAACAAGATGGACTTAATTGATATTTATAGGACACTCCATCCAAAAACAACAGAATACACATTTTTCTCAAGTGCTCATGGAACATTCTCCAGAATAGATCATATCTTGGGTCACAAATCAAGCCTTGGTAAATTAAAGAAAATTGAAATTGTATCAAGTATCTTTTCCGACAACAATGCTATGTGTCTAGATATCAATTACAGGAAAAGATCTGTAAAAAATACAAACACATGGAGGCTGAACAATACACTACTTAATAACGAAGTGATCACTGAATAAATCAAAGAGGAAATTAAAAAAATACCTAAAAACAAATGACAATAGAGACATGACAACCCAAAACCTATGTGATGCAGCGAAAGCAGTTCTAAGAGGGAATATTATAGCAATACAATCCTACCTTAAGAAACAGGAAACATCTCGAATAAACAGCCTAACCTTGCACCTAAAGCAACTAGAGAAGGAAGGACAAAAAAAAAACTAAAGTTAGCAGAAGGAAAGAAATCATAAAGATCATATCAAAGGTAAATGAAAAAGAAATGAAGGAAACGATAGCAAAGATCAATAAAACTAAAAGCTGGTTCTTTGAGAAGATAAACAAAATTGATAAACCATTAGCCAGACTCATCAAGCAAAAGACAGAGAAGACTCAAATCAAAAGAATTAAAAATGAAAAAGGAGTAGTAACAACTGACACTGCAGAAATACAAAAGATCATAAGAGATTACTACAAGGAACTCTATGCCAATAAAATGGACAACCTAGAAGAAATGGACAAATTCTTAGAAATGCACAACCTTTTGAGACTTAACCAGGAAGAAATAGAAAATATGAACAGACCAATCACAAACAATAAAATTGAAACTGTGATTAAAAATTTTCCAACAAACACAAGCCTAAGAATAGAGGGCTTCACAGGCGATTTCTATCAAACATTTAGAGAAGAGCTAACAACTATCCTTCTCAAACTCTTCCATAAGATAACAGAGGTAGGAACACTCCCAAACTCATTCTACAAGACCACCATCACCGTGATATGAAAACCAGACAAGGATGTCACAAAGAAAGAAAACTACAGGCCAATAACTCTTAAGAACATAGATGCAAAAATCCTCAACAAAATACTAGCAAACAGAATACAACAGCACATTAAAAGGATCATACACCATGATCAAGTGGGGTTTATTCCAGGAATGCAAGGATTCTTCAATATATGCAAATCAATTAATATGATACACCATATTAACAAATTGAAGGAGAAAAACCATATGGTCATCTCAATAGATGCAGAGAAAGCTTTTGACAAAATTCAACACACATTGATGATAAAAACACTCCAGAAAGTAAGCATAGAGGGAACTTTCCTCAACATAATAAAGGTCACATATGACAAACCCACAGCCAACATTGTTCTCAATGGTGAAAAACTGAAAGCATTTCAACTAAGATCAGGAACAAGAAAAGGTTGCCCACTCTCACCACTCTTATTCAACATAGTTTTGGATGTTTTAGCCATAGCAATCAGAGAAGAAAAGGAAATAAAAGGAATCCAAATCAGAAAAGAAGAAGTAAAGCTGTCACTGTTTGCAGATGACATGACACTATACATAAAGAATCTTAAAGATGCTACCAGAAAACTACTAGAGCTAATCTATGAATTTGGTAAAGTAGCAGGATAGAAAATTAATGCACAGAAATCTCTGGCATTCCTATACACTAATGATGAAAAATCTGAAAGAGAAATCAAGAAAACACTTTTATTTATCATTGCAACAAAAAGAAAAAAATATCTAGGAATAAACCTACCTAAGGAGACAAAAGACCTGTATGCAGAAAATTATAAGACACTGATGAAAGAAATTAAAGATGATACAAATAGATGGAGAGAGATACCATGTTCTTGGATTGGAAGAATCAACATTGTTAAAATGACTCTACTACCCAAAGCAGTCTACAGATTCAATGCAATCCCTATCAAACTACCACTGGCAGTTTTCACAGAACTAGAACAAAAATTTTCACAATTTGTATGGAAACACAAAATACCCCGAATAGCCAAAGCAGTCTTGAGAATGCAAAACGGAGCTGGAGGAATCAGGCTCCCTGATTTCAGACTATACTACAAAGCTACAGTAATCAAGACAGTATGGTACTGGCACAAAAACAGAAATATAGATCAATGGAACAGGATAGAAAGCCCAGAGATAAACACACACACATATGGTCACCTTATCTTTGATAAAAGAGGCAGGAATGTACAGTGGAGAAAGGACAGCCTCTTCAATAAGTGGTGCTGGGAAAACTGGACAGGTACATATAAAAGTATGAGATTAGATCACTCCCTAACACCATACACAAAAATACGCTCAAAATGGATTAAAGACCTAAATGTAAGGCCAGAAACTGTCAAACTCTTAGAGGAAAAAATAGGCAGAACACTCTATGACATAAATCACAGCAAGATCCTTTTTGACACACCTCCTAGAGAAATGGAAATAAAACAAAAATAAACAAATGGAATATAATGAAACTTCAAAGCTTTTGCACAGCAAAGGAAACCATAAACAAGACAAAAAGACAACCCTCAGAATGGGAGAAAATATTTGCAAATGAAGCAACCGACAAAGGATTAATCTCCAAAATTTACAAGCAGCTCATGCAGCTCAATAAGAAAAAACAAACAACCCAATCCAAAAAATGGGCAGAAGACCTAAATAGACATTTCTCCAAAAAAAATATACAGACTGCCAACAAACACATGAAAGAATGCTCAACATCATTAATAATTAGAGAAATGCAAATCAAAACTACAATGAGATATCATCTCACACCAGTCAGAATGGCCATCATCAAAAAATCTAGAAACAATAAATGCTGGAGAGGGTGTGGAGAAAAGGGAACACTCTTGCACTGCTGGTGGGAATGTGAACTGGTACAACCACTATGGAGAACAGTATGGAGGTTCCTTAAAAAACTACAAATAGAACTACCATATAACCCAGCAATCCCACTACTGGGCATATACCCTGAGAAAACCATAATTCAAAAAGAGTCATGTACCGAAATGTTCACTGCAGCTCTAATTACAATAGCCAGGAGATGGAAACAACCTAAGTGTCCATCATCAGATGAATGGATAAAGAAGCTGTGGCACATATATATAATGGAATATTACTCAGCCATAAAAAGAAACGAAATTGAGCTATTTGTAATGAGGTGGAATGACCTAGAGTCTGTCATACAGAGTGAAGTAAGTCAGAAAGAGAAAGACAAATACCATATGCTAACACATATATATGGAATTTAAGAAAAAAAAATGTCATGAAGAACATAGGGGTAAGACAGGAATAAAGACACAGACCTACTAGAGAATGGACTTGAGGATATGGGGAGGGGGGAGGGTAAGCTGTGACAAAATGAGAGAGTGGCATGGACATATATATACTACCAAACGTAAAATAGATAGCTAGTGGGAAGCAGCCACATAGCACAGGGAGATCAGCTTGGTGCTTTGTGACCACCTAGAGTGGTGGGATAGGGAGGGTGGGAGGGAGGAAGATGAAAGAGGGAAGAGATATGGGAACATATGTATATGTATAACTGATTCACTTTGTTATAAAGCAGAAACTAACACACCATTGTAAAGCAATTATACTCCACTAAAGATGTAAAATAAATAAATAAATAAACTTTTGGAAGTTTAAAACATATCTTGCAATAATTGAGATCTAAAATTTAGATTCTGCTCGGGCAAAAAGTAGAGCAAGCTTTTACATATATGTCTAGGCCTACCATGGAAAAGATGTCTGCAAACGTAAAATTCCACAGGGAAGAAGTCCATTTTGCTATCAATTTCAGAAAACTGAGAAATCAAATATTTTTCTCCTACACTGATGCCTGCTACACAGTTGAACAAAGGTATTTGTCATTGGTTTCTGAATTACCTACATATATATACAAAAGTTCAGAATGTAGACCTTAGACTGAAAACTTGGAAAGGGGTGGGTTCAGAGTTGGGACATTACTGATCTTTGATTTCAGAGTAAGGAGGATGATCCAAGAAAGAGTGAAAAGGAATACGGGGCAAGCAAGGTGACTATATGGGCTGGCCTAAAGGTGGGATCAACAAATAGTAGGCAGATGTTCTTGGATACCAGACCAGGGCAAGGAGGTGGGGAAAAGAAGATAGGGATTTGAACCTGCGAGATTCCTTGAGCTGGGGTATTGTCACAATGTAAAGGAAGAAATACTGAGGAAGAAACTATTGAGAGAACAAATATACTAAAAGTTCCAACTTATTGAGGTGGTTAAAAATTACACATCTGTATTTCAGTTTTTATAGTATCTGAATATAGCCCCATTTACTGAAATTAAAACTAATATTTCTAAGGGGGGAAAGTGGCGGGGGCTGGGGGTGGTGGTGTGATGAACTGGGAGATTGGGATTAACGTGTATTATTCTAATTAAATATAATATAATTTCATTTGTAGAAATATTTTTGATTAGTGTTGGAATGTCTTTAATGCAAGGCCATGTTATTCATAGTAGGAACTACTTTATTCTGATCAGCCACCATTTTATTTCTTCTAATAACGAGTTTCTAGGAAATTTTCCATATTTGCCTTTTAGTCTCATCCAGACCTCATCAAAAATGAACTATCATTTTCTTCATCAAGTGTCCAGAAGGTCAGTGTCATTGTTCAATGGCCCACTGTCACTGGTGCTAATTCTTCTCTGTCCCTGCAGCTCTCCCTATGTCCTCCCAATAGGATAGCCATTGGAGTACTTGAGGTCTTTCCAAAGGGCTACAGAGAAAACATGGCTAGTGAAGGAAAACATCTGAGCTATATACAACCAATAAAAAACGTCGCTGATGCACTGACTGCTTAATTAGTTTTCCATTTCTCTACTTCCAAATGAACTATACAGTATGTCACTGAGTGAAATCCTGTGGAAATCCTATGCTTTCTTTGATGTGATATATGGGAATTTCCTCACACAGTAAATAGGAGGGGATTAAGAACTCTTATACAGGATGCTACAGTAGAGCTTAATCACAGTAAAGTGTCATAACTTATGAACTAGAAGTTTAGAAGTATAATAATCTATGTTTTCCCCTATTAGTCTCTGTTTAGTATTTGTACAATGCATCCTTCATCCCAATCATGCAAATAAGCACATTACTTATTGTTATGAGGTAAAATTATTTATTGCATTCACTTTATTATATTGAATTGTCCAATTATTTTTGAGGCAATTTAACAATGTAAAAATCCCTAAGCATATTTATTTAGTTTTTTGAAACAGAAATAGTTCATTTTCATTTAATAATATTTAAATTATCTTAATTGCCTTCACTGATACATGTAATGTTTTGAATCTTAATAACTAGAGTTATTTAACTTGCAGGGTAGCCAAGTATGTACTGGAAAATGAGGGCAGGGCTCCAATTAATGTGGGAAAAGAATGTTTGCATGTTTTAATAACTTTTAAGAGGAAACATAAGATTTAAGCTGTAATCACAATTATAGAAGCAAATAAATGTGCTTAACTCATCTCTCAATATAAACAGAATTATTAAACACAAAATGTAGGTGTTTTATTTAATTAATATTAATTTGTTCTGGAAAAGATACTTTGAAGGGAAAAGATTCAAACTGAGAAACAAGATTTATTAGTACGCTGTAGTTGTATATTAAGGCATAAAACAAAGAATAGTGAAAGAAAATATATAATCACCATCACCATCATCATTATTATAGCTAAGTAGTGTTAAAGTGTTTTAAAATGTTTCCTATTTAATCTTCATATAATATATAAGTAAATGATTTTAACACAGCTCCATCTGACCTTAAAGCTCATGTTTTCTACAGTAAAATCATCTGATGATCACATCTGTGTATCTGTTGAAGTATCAATGAAGCAGCCATATGGAATTATCCAAAGCATATTATCAATGCACAATTAAAGTTTGAAAATGAAGTTTGAATTTCACGCAATAAGTGGAAACAAAATGATCCAAAAATAAGGAATAGCCTTGATATTTATTTCCCTATGAGCCTATCGCCATTCCTCCTCCTCCGCCTTCTCCTCTTCCTGCTGATAATAGCAGGTACTATTTATTAATTACTTAAGACAGATTGACACTATTCTTATTATTATTATTTTTATTTATTATGCATCTCATTTCACTAGAATGTAAGCTCCATGAGAGCAGCCTCCTGAGGCTATCTTTATAATGCTGAATCCCTAGCTCCTATACTATATATGGTACAAACTAAGTGCTGAAAACACTATTATTGAATGAACAATGAATTTCATTGATTTCTAGTATAGGCAATTGGTTATAGAAGATGAAACGACCATCATGATGGGATCCTGGGGTTAAAGTTGCCTCCTAGCCACAATAGACATTGTAGTACTTGATGAGTGTCTTTTCAAAGACCTTTTTCCTAAAAATGAGATATAAACTTCTTATATTTGATTTTTAACTATAACATAACAAAAATGGGAAAATAGAATAATTATAGTGTTTATTTTTCTTTAAAAATTATAAATATTTATATTGCTAATTGCATGCCCAGGGAAATTAAGGACGAAAAGGTCTTCTTACACCTATTTCACAGACTTAGATTTGAAAGAGGCAAGCATAGAGGCACACACAAGTTTAAGGATCCAATGGTAATGGCAAGGCTGGACATCATCATTCCAGAGCCCACTGTCTCAGTACTTATTTCTAGATGATAAAATATGAGTGCAGTATGTGATCAGTGTGATTTTAAATTTAACATATTCTGAAGAATCCAAGACATGCATTTATTCATCTTTTCCCATAAGAATTACTTCTTAAATATAGTTGAAGTACATTTTAATTCACAAAATATTCAGAATCATTCATTCTTACAAGAAACCAAAATCTATTATAGCTACTGTAACTTTAACATCTATACTCTATGTGATGATTTGCTTGGTCAGATACTGTCAATTTTTTCTACTTGGAAATGCAGTGCCATTTTGGATCCACCCAGTTTTTGAATTCACATTTAAAGTAAACACCTTATTATAAACTGTTATTTTACCTCAAAGAGAAATCCATCACGTCAGAACTTAACACATTTTTCCTTTTCACACTTTAACCCAGTATTTGTAAGGTCATTACCACAATTGTAATAATTTTTAAAATATTCATTGCTAACTATTCTACTAGAAAACATATAATTTATAAATTATTTTAACAAACTTCTTTGGTACGTAAGTACAATATGGGCATAAGATGTTATTGCTAATTCTAAAATACACTTTCAAATATATATTAAATTGTAAAAAAAGTTATTACTTTTTCTAGGTGAGCATTATTCGTAGATTATATTTTTATGTGTGCTTGTGATAATAACTTATTAGCAATGTATTGGAACAGGAAAAACTATTCAAGGCTAAGATATACCAATGAATTATTGAAATGCTATGATTAATCCTCTTTTATTAATTTTTCATTTTTAGACTTATCTATCTATGAAATTTAGTTCCATTAAGCATAGGGATTTTTTTTAATCAAATAAAAATGAAGAAACTTGATCCAAAATATGTAAGCCTCCAGTAACCCAGTTAAAAGATCAGAAAACTAAGTTAAGTCTTCACATTACTACTATTCAAGCCCACATTTGCCTTTGAACACCAGCACAAGCATCTTTGACTTTTGATGCCACTGTGACGGTATATGACCATTTTCTAAATGTATGCTTATATCTTTAGTATGTTTACTAAAATAAGAAATACATGTTACTTAGCTTAAAGTTGTTCTGTTCTCCAGAAAAATGAAAGCAGAAATTTTATTTTCAAGACTATTTTCTATGCACTTCACTCTATAAAATATTAATCAAACTTGACAAAAGATTTTTATATGATGGTAGCATTTCAGCTAAGATATTTAATATGCCAGATATTATTAGTTTTAAATCAGTCAAGAGCACCATTGTGACCTCAATCTTTCATTTAAAGATGTCCCGGAAGTTCCATGACTAAGGTGATGTATTTAACCATGTGACAAGAATAATCATCTATGGATTTTGGTATATATCTAAATACATTTACCTTATATGCTTTTTCTCTTTCTTTAAAGGATACTATAATATGTTTATAATAAATATTTTATATATAAACATATATATGTTTATTATAATTATTTTCCTTTTCATTAACTAGGCAGATATATGCATGCTAATATTTATTTACTTTATGTTAGTGTACAGAAATGGATTTCTGGACTTATAATTTGTATCAGTCTTATTCTTTCATTTAATAACAATTGATTTATTACTTTGTTTCCCTATTTATATGGTACAAGAACTTATAGTGATGACTCCATGTCATCACTCTGTTATGTATTATATTAAAATCCTTTAGTCTATCTTTTATCTAGCCAAAATGAAATCCAGTATGAAGCAGTGCCTCAGGGAACAAAAGCAATTGTGATGCCATTGCTAAGGAGAGCAACTGTTATTTATCAGCATTACACTAAGGGAAAAAGAGGCGGCTTAGGCATGTTTATTAATAACGTGATTTCAAATAGACACCACTAAATAAAATTAATTTATATTACTGACAAAGAAATGTATTGTACATTATCAAATAGCATGATTAGTAAATTTTACGTTCTAATTCTACATAACTGGACGGAATTGTTTGATATTTGTGGTATGATCTCCAAAAAAATAATCAAATTTGCTTTATGGCACTACACAACACTATCATTCTTAAATGAAAGATAATACAATTGCCATGGTAGAGACACAAAGTATGATAAAGTAATATAAACTTAATGTAGTAGCAATGTTCCTTAAGCTTTTGAACACTGTCTTTCAGGATTTATCTCTATGTCTCTTCCAATATAGGACTTGGCAAGACTAGCAGTCTCTTAAGAAAATAAGTAATGTCTGTCTCCATAAAGGTGGCTGGGAACAAATTTAGAGTTTTTATAAGCCAATGCTTATACAAGTGCCTGCTTCTTCAAGCAAACTCACTAAGGAATGGTCACAATTATTAGAGTTTCTACTCACTCAGTATCTACCCACTCAATCTGGTGTCCCGAAAGAATTCAAAATCCAAATGACAGTGGCATCTGGCAATTTTACTATTGATAAAAACATTTATACAGAAGAACAAGGTTGTGTGACCCCACAGTCAGCAGTGTGGATTCTATTATATATCATACCCAAGTTGGCAGCTTGCATGGGAATCCTTGCTACATACAAAGTTCCTGATACAGATATCATAATTCAATCTCTCTAATACAGCCTTTGAGTGAATGCTAAAGCAGCCATCTTAATTCTTTGCATAATTAGAATGCCCTTAAAGGATTGTGAAGAGTTTTTCTTCTTTAATCAGGGCATTTTTGTATAATCAAATTGTTTTTTTCTCATTTTGTAACTCTGTCTTAAGAAGTAGGATATTTGATCAAATATTTTGGTTGAGATATTTGGAAAAGACTCAAAGTATCAATTATATTATTCTTTGATTCTGTTTTTCAATTCAGTTTTTAATGCTTACTTATATGCAAACACAAAAAAGTTAACACTTCCTTTCTTTAAAAGTTATGTTTGGGGACTTCCCTGGTGGCACAGTGGTTAAGAATCTGCCTGCCAATTCAGGGCACACAGGTTCGATCCCTGGTCCGGGAAGATCCCACGTACCACGGAGCAATTAAGCCCGTGTGCCGCAACTACTGAGCCTGCGCTGTAGAGCCCGCAAGCTACAACTACTGAAGCCCGCGCACCTAGAGCCTGTGCTCCACAAAAGAAGCCCCCGCAATGAGAAGCACGCATACCGCAACGAAGAGTAGCCCCTGCTCGCTGCAACTAGAGAAAGCCCACACATAGCAACGAAAACCCAATGCAGCCAAGAGATAAATAAATAAAATAAATTTATTTAAAAAAAGTTATGTTTAGATATAGTTCATTTATTTTAAAATCATAATATTTTGATTAACAACTTTTGAATGAATTAAATATAAATTCTCTTCATACATTTTAAGATAAATGCTTTTATTTACATTTATATATTATCCATACCAAGGAAATTCACTCTGTATTTGGAATTTTCCTCTTATCCATAATCTAATCCTTGGATCAATGTAAATGTAATCAATAAAACTCAAAATCATGAAGATTATTTATTAAAAGTTAATAAATAGTTAAACAGTATGAAACCCATTGGTCACTAATTAGTCCTTCAGTCTTGGGATGGGGCAAATAAAGTAAAATTTAGCTTCTGAATTTAATAATAGTTTGGGATAGTCACTCTGACCAAGAAAGGGTAAGAAAGCTAACAAAAAGAGAATATGTTTAAAACAGGATCCACTGATAATTGCTTTCCACAGAAATGAAGCCACATATGATAAGAGGTTTAACACATGATCTTCATAGTACAGCAACATTAAAATACACTTTTAAAAATTAAAGTATAATTGATTTACAATTTTGTGTTAGTTTCAAGTGAATAACAAAATACACTTACAATTTAATAAAATAACATTTTGGAGCCTCACTAGAAATATATGACCTATTAACTTTTTCACTCTGCCAAAATAAAAAGAAAAAACAAACTAAACAACAAAATACAGTATAAGGTGAAGCATATACTTTGGATCCTGTTAACTTGGATTTCAGGTGTTTCTAGTGCTAAACCTAGCCCCTATCTCTAAGCTATACCTAACTCTTTATCTAGTCTTGAGAAGAAATTAGTAAAGAGTCTTCAAGAAGTCAGTTAGAAATCGGGAAGACTCTCGCTTTATTTTCACCTCTAAGAACTTCTTGCTTTAATTGCTACTACCATCAGCCCACTAGTCAACTCCATTTGGCTCTAGGAAAAAACATTACAGATCAATTATTTTGTCTTTGCTCTGTCACAGTCAGTCCTTTAACTATCTGTACTTAACTTTATTTTTAAAAAGTTTAAACTGAAAGGGATGATTGATATTTACAACAGAATTTACTATTTCTAATATAGTGCAGATTAAGCAAATGGCCAAAAGAGATCACTTTCATAAAGATTTTAAAGTAATTTCTAGGTCTGGTCTCTGTTTGCGTTATTACATCTCCATAGTAGTTGTCTAGAAACTACATGGCACTTATTGACACCAACTTAATGTGTTAACATAATTGGCCAAAACATTGAATTAACCATTGTTAGAAACATCAAATAATTGATTTGTAACAGATGGAAAATTATCAGAGAGAGAATCTGAAAAACACACCAGTTTAAGTTCCTATGAAACAGTCACTGGGTCTCTTCTATACAACATGACTTAGAATCTCTGCCAGCATAGCTTTCATCCTAATTTACATGCAAGCATTTCCAAAACTTTAACCACAATTATAAGCCTGAATTATGACAATATTTAATTGAAACACTGAACCAATTCTAGCAAATGTGCTATAGTTGAAAGAACTCCAGACAAAAAGTAAAGCAGAAAGGGAAAGGAAGTAATGAGATGGACACTTCACCTTTGACAGGAACCCAGCCTGATGCTTAAATGTCTTAAGGGCTGAACATCAGAAGGTAGACAACTCACCTCAAAAGGCTGAAGAAAGGAGGCTCTGAAAAGTCCTCCAACTAGGAAAGAAACAGATTTTAAACCCATGTCTACATGACTCCCTCCATTACTATCTCTATGAGGTTCCGAAACCATTCAACTCCAGTGGGTCTCAGTGCCGTTATCTGTAAATTGAAACAGTTGATTTCTAAAACCTCTTCCATGTACAAAATCTATTCTTTTAAATCTGTGTAATCAATTGTCACAGTTATTAATCCCTCAGAGCAGCGTCTAAATCATTACTTCTCTTGATTCCAAACTAATGCATGTGTTATTCATTGTTACCAAAGTAGACCCTAAAGAATTTTGGAACTATTTCTATTTCTTTTCTTTTCTTAACTCTAAGGAAATAAGCTGACTTATCTTCCCTTATTTCTTAGATACACATATGTTCTTAAAACAGTGTAAAGTTTAACAAATGTTGACAAAGGGCAAATCATTTGAAAGCACTCAGGTTTTTAAACATGGAATTCCCAATAGTATTAATTGAAGTTAAGGACTCTTGCTGCTGAGGTACTTGGAGAATTCCCTTTGGATTGCTTGTGAAGCTTTCAAAACAATTAAGTCTTTGCAACAGTGCTCTTTGGGCACAATCCTAAAGATGAAAGATGCACTGATCAATTTACAGAGAGTACACTTTAGAGAAGGCATTGCTTCATGCTGCCATATAGCAGGGCATATCTGCAGGAGTCTATTTGAAATGGCTGGTGGTTTTTCTTTCGTAAAGTATTGCACAAATCAGACAAAATAGGACTGGAAATAAAAGAGTGTGGAGTAAATTGGCATGATTCTGAAAATTCAATTATACATTTCTTCAAAGGTATAAACGTATACCTGGAATAAAACATAGCTTTTTAATGTTCCTTGTGTTTGTTGACTCTTATTGCTTTGTTATTGTTTGGTTAATCTTACCAAACCACTTCTAAATTCAAGAGAAATTTCTTCCATTTTGCTTTCTTTGTTCTGAGCTAGAACAAGATGATAACAGTGGCTGGCACTAGTGAGTTAATTTTATAACTGAAACTGACATCCCACTCAAGTATCCACAATGTAAGAGTAATGAATTGTCAGTTTTAAGTGAAAAGGGGTTTTTATGTGATTTTAGAAGTCTTTTGAATATTTATTTTGTCCCACTTTACACAAATCTGTATAAGATTTATGTTGTTAGTTCCAAATATTAAGTCTCTCTAGGCAAGATTGGGAAAATAAATTAGGCTTCACAAACACTATGAATACTGAATTGATATATTAATATTGAGGAGGTATTTGAAAGATTTATTTACCACAAAAAGACAGTAAATATTACATCAGAAATATTAAGCATGTTTAATCAAAGTCATCATTGTGGTTCTGCATAGACTCTATAAAAATATAGATATTTACTTAAATGTTAGATTCAATTCATGATTATTTGCTTACAGAAAAAGAAGGAAAATATTAAAACAAAAATCAACAGATGGAATAGGACAGTGCATCTTGTACCTTTTTTTTTCTTGTATCTTTCAAAAAAGTTTCTCTCCTCATCATTGATTTTTAAAAGTAACTACACAAAAGCAGACATTATAAGTCAGCCAAGTAATATTCAGTGAAGATTCTCATGTATTCAACAAATATTTAACAAGCGCCTATTGGAGGCCAGCCCACATGCTAGATGCTGATGATAAACTTTAAATAAGACATCATCTCAACTTTTAAGACACCTAGAATCCAGTGGATAAATAGGCAAACAGCTAAAATTGAAGTATGAACATTTAAATACTAGAAAACTTTGGAAAGGCTCTTAGTCCAAACCGGTTTTAGAGGTATATGGGTAATGAGATGAAATGCTTAGATACCTATTAGGTGCCGAAAACGCTCAAAGAACACTGATTATACTCATTTTACAGATGATTAAACTGATCCTGATTGATTATATAACTTGAAATTGTCTACTAAAGGTTACAATGCTAATCACAGTAGAGTGGAAATTGAAGTCCAGGTAATTTGACTTGGAAATCCATTCTATTTCTGTTTTACAGCTCTGCCTACTATTCTAGTCAATAAATACAATTACATTCAAAGCTACGTTCAATTTATCTGGCAAAATCATATGCTTCTAGAGGAGGTTAAGTGACCATATCTAAGGCTATTCTAGAGCCTTGACTTTTAGCCAGAATTTCCTGTAGTGCTTTAAAAAAAAAAAAATCCAAGTTTAGCATCACTGTAGTAAAAGAAATATCATTCTCTTGGTAATCTTTTATTGAACTCCTTCTCCAGATGTAAGCACATCAAACATGTTACAAAAGAAAACTAAGAAAGTACGTTAGTCAATTACATTTCTTTAATGTTTTTGATTAAAGTATACATTGATGACTGGCAATATATTACTTTTATCAGTGCTTAGATTGGTATAGAGAATAAAACATTTTGTAAGAATTTTGTATTGCAATGTTTTTATATGTGTAAAACGGGAATAATGATACTTATTTATTGACCCTCAGGGAATTGTTGTAAGTAATGCAGTAAGATGATGGACGCAAAACACTTTTAACTGTAGGCATGAATAAAGCTAAATAATGGATTCAAAACCCCAGGACAGCAGGCACTGTTCTGGGGACATCAATACCTGAAGGAATTGAGGCCAAGAAATCCAAGATTACTTAGCCAAGGTTATATGGGTATTTAGTAGCAAAGCTGGAATTAGGATCTTTTAGTCTTAAGTATACTCTCTTTCTACTGTACTAGGGTTTCCCAAAATAAACAGCTACACTGGGAGAGAAATGAAAAGGTTTAGGGTCAAGCAAGTTTGGTAAAAACTGAATTGAATAATAATAAATTTAAAGCATAAATTCTGTAGTCAGTCTTTAATTTGAGCCTCAGCTCTTATAATTCCTATTTGTGTTATTTTGCATAGTTTGCCCAACCTACATTAGTTCCTCCCCAATTTCCTTGTTCATAAAATAGGGATAATTGTAACATTTTATTGCCTTTTGGATTGATTAAATATAATATAATGGATATTAAACATTTAGCATGGTGTCTGGCATATAGTAATCACTCAAACAGCCATAGCTAGTATTTTAGTTGCCTGTGGCTACTGAAACAAGTTACCAGAAACGTTATGGCTTGAAACAACACAAATTTATTATCTTACATTTCTGTAGGTCAGAAGTCTAACAGTGGGCTTAGGGGCTAAAATCAAAGTGTAGGCATGGTTGCATTCTAGCACTAGCAGTGAATGCATTTTCTTGTTTTGGGCAAATTCTAGAATCTCCTTCTATTCATTGGCTCATGGTTTCTTCCTTTAAATTCAAAGCCAGGTCCGTCTTTCTCACATGAAGTTTTTCTGACCTCATTTTCTATCTTTCTCTTCCGGTTTTATGGGTCCTTGTGATTACACTGAACTTACCCAGATAATCCCTAGAGTAATCTCTCTATTTTAAATTCAGGTGATAATAACTTTAATTCTGTCCACAACCTTAACTCTCCTTTCCCATGAAAGGTAACATATTCACAGTTTCCGGGGATTAAGACATAGACAACTTTGGAGGCCATTATTTTAACTACCACAGATGCTACAATAAAAAAATTGCTCTGGGCTTCCCTGGTGGCACAGTGGTTGAGAATCTGCCTGCCAATGCAGGGACACGGGTTCGAGCCCTGGTCTGGGAAGATCCCACATGCCACGGAGCAACTAGGCCCATGAGCCACAACTACTGAGCCAGCGCGTCTGGAGCTTGTGCTCTGCAACAAGAGAGGCCGTGACAGTGAGAGGCCCACGCACCGCGATGAAGAGTGGCCCCCGCTTGCCACAACTAGAGAAAGCCCTTGCACAGAAACGAAGACCCAACACAGCCAAAAATTAATAAATAAATAAATAAAATTTAAAAAAGAATTGCTTTTAGAGAATTCTATGTACTTTTACTATGAGTATGTTTTAGAGGGGAGTACAGTATTTAAACTTACTCAAGTCCCTTTTACTACGGAAAAAGGTTTAGAACCATTGCTCCAAATAATATATTTTAGGAAATGATCTGGTCTACCTTATTCCCTCCAATATATTCTTTATACATACATATATGCAGGTATATTTAGAGATATGTAGTTACTCTTAGATTGAATATTTTCATATACATTGTAATAATTTCCACTTTTATTCTTTAAAATAATTTTCTCTTTCTCTGATGTATCTTGAGCACTAATTATAATTGTTTGATACATGTGATTCAGTACAAGTCTCTGGAGGGAATCCTCATATAAGTTTGAATAATGTTAAAGGTATACTGTATACTCTAAATTCAAATATTTCTAGCCTCTCGTATATTTAGTAAAATATAGAAGCAATCCTTTTCTGCATTACATTTTCTACTCTTGTTTACAATAGACAAGAAGAGAGGTCTGCATGATGTCACTTCTAAACCCATATTTTTTTGCGTGATATGCCCGTTTTGTTCTTATTTTTGGATTTCTCAGTCTTAGAGGTTAGATTCTGAAGGAATGAGACAATATGTTAAAACTGAAAGAAGTTCCAATGCCAAATGACATGCCTTCATCAACTGATGAGAATTTTTTCTATTCATTTTATCCTGATTTCACTTCCAATTATTTTATTTCTAGTTGTTCAGCACTTTCTAATCTTTTATAACAAAGAAATGGATGGCACATACACACAAAAGAAAAAAAAAATAGAGCTGCCATTCCTGAATTTCATTATTTTACAGTCATTAACACATGGTTGCAAACCCTAGTAACACAAAGTGTTTCTTCTGAAGAAAAGGAGAAAAAAAAAAAAAAAAAACACTGAGAAATAAGTATACCCCTTGGTGTATGCAAGACAAAGGATATTTTTCCCAGCATGTCTCTAATCCCTCAGTGGTATAAATTTCTCTTTGAAGAGTTGATCACAATACCAACATCCTCTCCATTAACATAAAAAATGCTAAATTTAAAACAAAGATTCTAATTTCAACAATATGAGAAGATTGTGAGATATTTCTGGCTTTTGAGACCAGAGTTTATGGCCAACCTAAGATATGATTCTGAGATACCAAACCTGAGTGAGAATTAACTCTTTCAGATCCAACTCACATTACTATCTGTATCCTATCAGAACATACTGGCAGAGCACCCATGAAGAGAGGACCCTGAAACTAACACAACATTGTAAATCAACTACACTTTAAAAAAAAAAAAAAAAAAAAGACAGGGCCCTGGGGCCAGTCTCACCATAGATATACTTCATCCATCCTTTACTTAAACAATCAAAATTTAGGTGATTGTTACATTAATGCACGATCAACTTAATCCTTTTTGGTTTTCTTCCCCCCATTTTTTCTTCCACCTATATTTCACAGAAGAGGTAAGTGAGGCACAACCTTGTTGCTGTGAATGGATAAATTAACTGTAAATACCACTTGCTCCTGAATTTCCAAAGTATGCCAACAACGTCATAACATCTCTGTAGGCTGCCTCTCAGGAGACATGAGTATATAAAAATAATATTCATATGGAAATTTGACGACTTAACAAAAAAGGAAACTAAACCAAGCAAATAGAAACAGGTACATAGTTTCTCCCCATTAATCAGAACTTTTGGAAATTCATGAAAAAAATGAATCTACAGAGGTTCAGGATCTTTATATACTAAGTAAACATGTGCTTGTAATACACTATACTATGTTTTTTATCCCCTTTTCACCTATAACTTCTCAAGACTGTGGGACATCTGCTGATGAGATGGTGTAGGTATGGGCAATGAAAACCAGATGCTCTAAATAGCTGCCATTCATCTGATCATCCCACTTTTCATATGATTTTAAGTTTGGTGCTGTCACTTGGTGCTTTTACTCTCATTTACCATTAATTTAAGCCTCTCTGTCTTTCCTATGGAAACTTATGGGTGTTAATTTATTCTTCCCATGATTTTATACAAGCATCCAAGCACTACAGCACTACAGTATTTGGTCCTATAGAAAGATACAGTGCTTCCTTCGCACGGCCTCCTGATGGAGAGTAGGAGTTGGGAACTACCACAGTCAATGTAGTCTCTATCTCTTTCCCTTTCACCATCACTGTCTCTCTTTCTCCTTGTTTCTTACTTATGTTATGAGGAAGAAATAACTGTGAAATAATTGTGCCTCCCTTTTGAGTAGTTCCACATAGAAACCCATGCTGACATAATTTTACTAGGAAATCAGTGCCTATTACCACCTATTTTAATTGATGGATTTATTTGCTCTTGTGTTCTTATTTTGGCTATTGGTAATGTTTACCATTTTGTATATAAAAGACTTTTTGGATGCTGTCACACTTTTTTTTGTTTCCTTTAGTTGACAACCAAAGTTTTTCCAAAAACATGGTCTACAATTAGTCTGTCATTACGAAAGTTAGAGGCCAAACAATGAAATATATTTTTCTAATTGTTTTGTTTGTCAGGCTGGGAGATGATTGATCTAAATAAAAAGGTTGGCAAGTATCTCATTAGTTCTAATAAGCAACATGGCTGGGTGTCATTTTAACACATTTAGGTCTGACAAGAAGCCTTTCTGTCATTACAAATTTGAAAAATGGCTGGCTTGGTGTATGCAATTTTCTGTGTTGTGCTGTCATCCCCCTCCAAAATAAAAAAAAATAGAAAAACAATAAATTATAGGAACAGGAAGCTAATGACTATTATAATGTAATTCAATACATCTATTAAATAAGAAGTTAGAGGGACAAAAACGAGGAGAAACTGAGGAGTTGAAATGAATCACTGATCTTTTCAACTGACTATAAATGCACATATAAATCTTTCAAAAGAATTTCATGGGCTTCCCTGGTGGCGCAGTGGTTGAGAGTCCGCCTGCCGATGCAAGGGACATGGGTTCGTGCCCCGGTCCGGGAAGATCCCACATGCCGCGGAGCGGCTGGGCCCGTGAGCCATGGCCGCTGAGCCTGCACGTCCGGAGCCTGTGCTCCGCAACGGGAGAGGGCGCAACAGTGAGAGGCCCGTGTACCACCAAAAACAAAAACAAAAAACAAAACAAAAAACAAGAATTTCATTACAAATAGTAATAATTGTGATTTATAACAGTTTATTGAGTGCCGCTTCTGTGTCCAGTACACAACACATTTCATCTTTTAATTCTTAAAGTAAATCTAGGGATTAAGTATCTCAGTCCTGAGTTCACACAGATACTAAGAGGCAGAGCCAAGACCCAGGTTCAGGTCCACCTGTCTAACATTTTACCCCTTTCCACTGTGTATGCGCATGGAATGGCACCAAAATGCTGGAGAAGCCATTTTCTCTACAAAGCATGGTTCTATTAGCTGATTCATACCAGTTATTGTTAAGGCAGGCATGTAGCTAGGTATGAGCAGAGCAATGGGGACAGGGGCCAGGTGGCAGGAAATCACGCATCCTATAAACAGCATCGTCCATGGGCAAAGAAAAGCAGGAACCTCCAGACTGACAGGAAACCACACATTTTGGGTGATAAGTGAGAGGCAGACAAAGAAAGGTGGGGAAAGATGAGAATCTCCTGCATCAGAATGTAACCTATTGCTCATTATGCTCTCATTATAATAAAATTAGCCTTGCAGATAAGAAGTACCCATTATGCACTGGCACCATGACACTTGTGATCCGAGCTCAATAAGAACAAAAATCCTTCCTCCCCTCTGGAGGATGGAGTTGGGAATATCAGGGAAAACGATCCCCAAACTTCTTCCCCAGTGAATACTCTGCCCCTTCATTTGTGTGCCCCTCATAACAGGCTTGCCAAAGAAACCCAGAGCAGCAGTTACTCGCCTGTCTGCCCGCTCTGCCTCTGAGAGCATATTCTTGCTTAAATAAATTCTCACTTTACTTTCTTAACCTCCCTATCTTGTCTCTGAATTCTTTCTGCAAAGATGCAAGAACCTTAAGTTCACCAGGAATATCTTGACTGCATAAATTAATTCATTATGAACATATTCATTGAGAACTATAAATAAAACACATTGCCTATCCTCATGTGGTTTACATTTTAGCCAGGAACACAGATATATTAACCAATAATGGGCTATGACAGAAGGGTGGAAAAGGTCAAAGAGGACTCAGAGAAGGGGTGATTAATTCTGCTTAGAGCGCTCAAGAGAGAACAAAAATGCAGAGGTGTGAAACACCAAGGTTCTTTAAGGGCACAGCAAGATAGTCAGTACTTCCACAGGGTAAGAGCGGACAAAGAAGAGAAGGGACAGAAGGGACTGTTGCACTGGGGGAAGCAGGCAGTGAGGGGTTTGCTTGCCATTCTGGCCATACTGCTTCTTAGAGAGACGGCTTCAAAGTCTAATCATTTATTTAAAAGCTTTTTTATACCATTTGATGTTCTCATAAGTCTTTGTTAATTTTGTAATTTGTAAAATCGAATAAAGTATAAGGTGAAAAGCATAATGAGTCTTTTTAGAAACAAAGTGTCTTATATTCTTCTTACTAACCATCAGGATAATAAGCAACAATAAATTTGGTGGCAAATTTCAAGGTGGTATGGAGATCCTTAAAAAGTACTCATTCATCATGAAACACTGAAAATGTGAAGAATACATGTAGAATCATCAGGTCAAAATATCAAAACCCTGAAATGCTTCAATCCCAAATACACAGTTCTTTTCATTAGACAGACTATTCTAAATGATAGGCCTAGGGTTTTATTCAGTCACATGCAATATTTTCACTGGGCTCAGGCAAAGGGGATGTATGCGATGGGCGATTTTTGATTATTTGATTGACAATAGAAGTCCAGGAAACAGAGAAAGTTGGAGGTCTGTGTAACATTTTCTTCTCAGTGTTTCATGTATATGCATATGCCTGCTATAGCTCTTGCTGTGCCAATGTTCTTGGTTTTATGTAGTAGTCAGAGAGGACCGTGGCCACTCTTGGCAAAGTGCACAGCACCTGGGCCCTATGGCTACTCATAAATATCACTTTATGGTGATGATATGGAATATTAAGTACTGCAGTCAGACAAGGACAGAACTGAAAAATTATGAAGCACATTAAGTCAAACTGGTATAGTTTTCTTTGAATGGTAATATAACATTTTAATAATAAGTATAACAAATAACTCTTGTTCTTTCAGAAGGTGATGGACAGGAAATCTAATCCCTTCACTTATCTTGAAGGGACAAAATAAGAGATAATTTTGCTTCTGAAATATATAGGTCTTCCCATTTGATTAACTCCATATTTTAAGCCTTAAGTACATTCCAAAAACTTTCTGTGAATTCAAAGGTCCAGGGATTCATACATTCCCTCCTTTTAATCTTGATAAGGCCACACCAATTTTTCAACTACATGCAAATGCAAAAAGTAAGTCATATCATATTTTGGCAGCAGCCAACATGGATAACAAACCACACTTCAGAAAGCACAGATTCAGTTAGGTTGCCTTTAAGAGAGACCTCACTGCTGTGTACTGCGGAGTTAAAAGAGGAACATATCATACTGTCAAAGACAAGTGGGCTGTGTGAACTGCAAGCTCAAAAGCCTCGCAGTAATGCCAACCACATGCCAAGTCTCAGAAAGTGGGGCAGTGTCTCCTTTGGAGATGGGAAAAGCACTCGAAGGTATGCAAAGCTGACGACTCTCCACGAGAGATGGATGAGCCGTGGAATGTTTTCTGCCTTCAAATAATTGTTCAAATGCTCTGCAAGGTGTCTTCATCAGCTAAATAAATACCTTTGAGAGCAATTTTTATTCGTTCAGAGCAGACTTAGAGTAACTATTTCCAGGACTCTTTAGGAGGTCAGGCACTTCAAGGGTAGATTTATGTTACTTTGAAAACTACACATAGCTGTTCTGTTAAAATACTCTTTTTATAAAAGAGAGTATGGTATGCCGAACCTAAAAAATTGCATTTTCTCCTTTGTGTTGTTATTCTGACATTTCATTCTTGGTCACTCAAACCCCAATTCACTAATATACTCAAAGCCTGACTCACTTCACTTCATTTCACCATTTGCTCAGAACAGATTGTATAACAGGCAAAGATTGAAGGTCAAGTTTATCGATTAAAACCCACAGCGATGAAGTATCTATTAAAGCCAGGGTAACTGACTACCATGTGGCTCAATCCACGTGGAATTTTTCTAAATGGAGTGATTTTGACAGAAATCAACAACACTATAAGATTGTAGCAAAACAAAAATATTATTAGATATATTAAAATTTAGAAATCAAAGTGGTCACACTTACAAGGTAAACATCTCTACCTCCATACCCTTCTTCCATTTCCATGGTATCCACACTAGTCCTCAGAGGCTCATTCAGGTGTCCACCACCATAATAGTTTTCCAACTGGATTTTCTTTCTCAGGTCCTTACACCAGAATTTTGTTCCATCCAAATAAAAAATTTAAAATCTGTTATTCCGCTTCTATTTCCCCCATTTTACTGAGACTTTTTGGCTCAGCCTATATACTAAGCCAGAAAGATGAAATTCAATCACTAATGCACCTAATGTGGTATATTACCCCACACATTTCAAGAGGGAATCCTCATAGTAATGCTAGATACTGTTCAACATGATGATTGCATAAATTCATCAGCTAAACAATAGTGCCTTTTGTGGTTAAGTTGTTGACAGATGTTACCAAGTTCTCCATTGGCTGACCTTTTCTGTCTTAACGCAACAAAAAAAATCTTAACCTATTTTAGTGTCAGGAACTTTGAGAACAGGATAAAAATGATAGTCACTCTTCCCAGGGGAAAAATATCAAAACATACCAGATTTCACACATAGTATTAGGGGTCCTAAGGTTAAAGAATCCCTCAATTTACAATTGTATCACCTTGTTTTGGCCAGTATAATAGCTACTCTCTAGGGTAAAAATGTTCCTCAATAAACAAACAAACGACAACAAAAATTCATACCATGCCAGCCAAGGAAGCCTGTGGCAGAGTTTGAAGAAACTTGTTATTTAAAAATCTCAAACCTATTTTGTCAATCTTGTCAATCTTTCATCATTTCTTTATATATGTAAGACTGTGTTTCCACCATTGCCAACTGCCAAGATGGTGGACCTGGATGGATAACTCTAAAGTTCCCTATGATGACACTCATAACTGCTGCTTCCTGTGGCAGCTTCTTAATCTGAGGAAGTTCCCAGCCGTGGCTCCCCAGGGCTCCCTGCTGAAACTCGTGACAGCTGCTCCTCTCAGCAATGAATAGCTCCAGTCAGCAGTTAAGCCCAGCAATTACAGCCTCCTACAGCTGCTCCCCAAGAGTCCCATTGCTTCTCACATGCTCAAACAACCTCCAGCAGCATCTTGATCTCTCAGGAGCTGCACATTTGAGCATTTCTTTGTCAGCAGCACTTCTAAAGAATGTCTTATGGCAATGCTCTAATGGAGCCATTCTCCTAATCTGAAGAGCTGGTCTTGTTTTCAAACCACCCATTCCCCCAACCCTCACTTCACTTTATGGAACAAGACACCATGGCATCCTACTTCTAACTGCTTCTTCAGCACTTCTTGGGTCTTGAAGTAGCATCTCATTTAGCTCCGAATGATTTATTATGCATACTAAGAGTAACTTCCAAGTAGTTTCCTATAGCTAACCATTATTTCCTGCCTTGTAATCAAAGCTCAAGCCCCTCTCCCCACCAACCGTTTCACTTCAAAAGTTAGCTGTGCCCCTCCACAAAAAGAGGACTACTTCTTTCATATGTACCCTATGTATACATCTGTCCCAGCCCCTATCTAACTTTAGGGCACTCATTTACTTAATGTCAGTATCGCCCCACTGGTTTGTAAGTTCCTTGAAGGGAAAAGCTAATTCTTATTTGTAGAACTTTGTTTTGTTTTCCTAACTCCTAGAACAATGCTTGGCCAAAGGCAAAAACTTAAAGAATGTGCCTTGGTTGCATTAGACTTAGTGTCCAAAGTCAGGTAACTGGTTTACTGGGAAAGAGTCCCAAATTGCTTTTCATTAGTTTTCCCACAAGGCACAGATGCAGCTGTAAAGATCAAGGCCCGGAATATTGCTGGACAGCTCATAGCTCCCAGGGTAAATACACAACCACAGCTCTACAGCCTCTCCTTAAGGTATTTTTCTTAAAGTTGCAGTCTGTGTGGATAATAAAAGACTGCCGTTACCACTCATGCCACTGTGTATGTGTAGTTCTAATATTCACTAAAGATGCAACTGAAATGTTAATGATAATTGCACCCAAAAAGCTAATAAAGAGAAGCCCAAGGCTCACATAAATGCCAGCATTTAATAATTATGCATACTTTTATCTTTTCTCTCTAATTTATCTTACTTTTTGATAATTAGTTTAGTAAATCTGAGATCCCAATATATGTGTAATTAATTTTATGATTTGATTTTAAATTTGCTTTTTATACTCAGGAATTATATATAGATATATATTTTTTCAGAATGTAAAGAGGTAATTATCATTATATAAAATGGTTACCTATATAGATGGTAGAGCTTAAAACATACTTCTTAAGAGTACTTACAAGTAGGAAACACTTGACATTACAGGAAAAATTCTGTATCAGTCAGGATCCAGTCAGGAAAACAGGAACCTATCTAAGTATTTCAAACAAAAGGGGGCTTAATACAGGGAACTATTTACACAGGTAATGAAGGGCTAAGATGACAAAGTATATGAAGATGAGGCAATTCAGAGATCTGTAACAAGAAGCCACTAATACTCCTACAGGCAGGTGTCATTACCAGATACCAGAGGTGGGGACTGCTCATCACGAGCTAGATCTACAGCAGGGGACTGCCTGGTGTGAGCTGTGCCAGTGGCAGGATGGGCTGTCCAAGGGAAGCTGGAGCCAAGGAGGAGAAAGGCCTGGGGCAATGAGACAGCAAAATAGCCTGACTTCTCCGTTTGGTCCCAACTCTTGCCAGTGTCTGTCACTGGGTGAATGCTGCTAGAAAACACAGAAGCCTGAACCGTGGGATTCAGCTAACCCCATGATACAAAACATAGCAAAAGAGTTGCAAAGAATGGCTCTGAGATCAAATAGGCAAAATGACTGCCACCATATCTTTTCTTTCATATTAGGTAGTAGTTGTTTTTTTTTTCCTTAATGTAGAATATTTTTCCAATTACTGTAGCTCAAAACCCTGACATTGGTATAAATTCATTATATTTTTTCACGTGGATTTTCTCCACAGGAAGGAAGAGTAATTAATTTTACCAATATTTTACAGATCAACTTCATTGTCTAATTCTTAAATAAAAATCACTTGAAATCAATGAGAACAATCTCAATTACATCCCAATTCAAAGGAAAAAAGAGGAAAGAATCTATCTGTACATTATTAGCTCACTGAAAAAAAGAAGGTAAAATCTTTTGAATACCTACTCTGAATCAGACACTTTGAGAAATTTCTTTTATATCTATTTTTTTTTTTAATTTTCACAGTCATCCAGAATGTTAGGTATTATTTTTCACTTCTCAGTGAATGAAATTGAGTCTTAAAGAGATGGTGTCACTTAGAACCAACTTCATATATTTTATAAATATAAGAGCTGGATATCACCTGAGGTCAATCCAACGCCTATGCCACACTGGACTACTTAGGAGAATATTGGTTTTAACTAGTTTCGAAGGGAGATATAACCCAAATAATTACTGAATAAGAAAGAAATTCAGAAGAATTTTGTCTGGTTATTGGCTGGCTTGTATTCTTAAAGGGCTTCACTCATTCATTCTATCACTTATTAAATATTTATTTTAGCCCCAATTACATGACAGCCCCTATTGTGTTCACTAAGCGTAGGGCTTTCAGAGATAAGATCCGTACTTTCATGGAACTTGTTACAACCTGCCACACAGTGGAGAATTAAAGCTTGTGTCTATCTTTTCTACTAGTCCAGTGGTTTTCAACCTGGGGTGATTTTTACCCCAGCAGATGTTTGTTAACATCTAGAGATACTTTGGTGTGTCACAACCAGAGAATGCTACTAGTGTCTTAGGTGCTGAGGCCAGTGTAGTAAGTCTATTTGGGCTGCCATCAGAAAATATCATAAACTGGGTGGCTTACAAACAGCAAATATTCATTTCTTACAGTTCTGTAGGCTGGGAAGTCCAAATTCATGACACCGGCAGATTTGGTGTCTGGTGAGAGCTCATTTCTTAGATGGCTGTCTCTTCACTGTCACCTCACATGGTAGAAAGGCAGAGGGATCTCTTTGGGATCTCTCTCATACGAACACTAATTCCATTCTTGAGGGCTCCATCCTTGTGACCTAAGCACTTCCCCAAGGCCCCATGTCCTAATATCATAACTTTGGGCATTAGGTTTCAATATATGAATTTGGGGGGGGGTCACAAATATTCAATATATAGTAGCTGGGGATGCTCTTAAATATTTCACAATATACAGAAATTTTCTTTCCCTCCACCTCATACACACACACACACACACTCATATGATCCAAAATGTCAATAGTGCCAAGGTTGGGAAACCCTGTTCTACCCTGTTCTAGATAGGTATGAAAGTATTTTATATTTTTGAGAGAGAGAGAGAGAGAGTGTGTGTGTGTGTGTGTGTGTGTGTGTGTGTGTGTGTGTGTGTGTGCGCGCGCGCGCGCGCATGTGTGTATTAGTTTCCTATTTGCTGCCATAACAAATTACCACAAAGAGTGGCTTAAAACAACACAAATTTATCTTATAATTCTATAGGTTAGATGTCCAAAATAAGTGTCTCTTAGTGAAAATTGAGGTGTTGGCAGAGCTGTGTTTTCTTCTGGAGTCTCTAGTGGATAATCCACTTCCTTAACTTTTCCAGCTTTTAGAGGGTCCTCATATTCCCTTGCTCATGATCCCCTTCCTCTATCTTTAAAGCCAGCAGTGGTGGCTTGAGTACTTCTCACATTCCATCACTGTGATCCACTTCCACAGTCATGTCTCCCTTTGATTCTCTTCTTCTGCCTCACTCTTTCACTTTTAAGCACTTTCATGATTTCATTGGACCCATCTGGATAATCCAAAGTAATGTCCTTATTTTAAGGTCAGCTGATTTGCAATCTTAATTCCCCTTTGAGACATGGTCATTTTTGGGGACCACTATTTTGCTTACCACAAGGAAGAATACATGTGCATTTTTTAGCAAAGTTATTTGTACATAGTAGGTATTAAATTAAAGTGGGGTATTGAATTAAAGTGGAACTGCACAAGCATTTTTAAAAAATTAAACTGAGTTAACCCTAGATGTCTTTCAGTACGCGGTCCTCTCACTGTTGTGGCCGGCCTCTCCTGTTGTGGAGCACAGGCTCCGGACGTGCAGGCTCAGCGGCCATGGCTCACGGGCCCAGCCGCTCCGCGGCATGTGGAATCTTCCCAGACCGGGCCACGAACCCGTGTCCCCTGCATTGGCAGGCGGACTCTCAACCACTGTGCCACCAGGGAAGCCCCCTAGATGTCTTTTTAAAACAGACTACCTTTTACAAGGTAGGGTCCTAAGTAGATGAAAACAATATACATGTGTTAACTTTGCACTGACAAATAGCTCTGAAATCTCTCCTCTCTCAAGTCTTCAACATACCGTTTTAAAACACATCCTCACACCCACTTGCTCAAATCAGTATCTGAAAGAATAAGTGGAATACCTGAGAGGAAATTCTAATTGTGTTATTCTTGGCCCTTTTAAAATGTTAGCCCCTTACCTGGGTTTGGCATTAGGAACCCTTGGCTATAATCTTTGTAGTAACTCTGTCCCATATAAAGTATATTTTTATTCTCAAAATAACATTGCTAGGAGAAAATATATTTTTTTTGTAAAATGCTGGTATCCCATTTATTATTTTTTCACTACAATATGCAATCACTATTCTGCATTTGTGAAAACATGGGGATTAGCAGAGGATAAGGGTGCTATGACCTGGAATAAAAATAAGCAACCTAAGTCATGAATGCCTAACTAATCCTTTTAATTTAAAATTTTTCCTGTTATGTCAGCATTCTTGGTGTTATGCCCTAAAGACAGCATCAATACATTAAGTCACAGCTTAAGCAAAGTGATTGGCATGAAGCCAGGGAGAAAGAAGTACATACACATGTACAACCAATAAGTCTCTATTGAGTCCCTAATATTTGTCAGGCACTGTCTTGGATGTTTGGGAGTCAAAAGGGATTAAGACCCAGTCCGCACCCTCAAGGAGTAAACTGAGGTTCTAATTAGAGTCCATGGATAAATTTAGGGGGTCCATGAGCATTCTGATCACATAAAGAAGTTTGTAAAATGTAGAGGGTATATATACTTTCTATAGACCAGGTCTGCAGGTTTCATCAGATCTTCAAATAGGTTAATGAACACAAAATGTTTAAGAACATTGGTCTAGATTCAAACCTACTAATGTAGGTTAGCAAGCTCTGACAGCTTAGTGCAGGTGCACGATCCACCTTTCCTGTGTCTCTCTACTGCTCTTACTAGATCACTAAAGGAATGCTGAAGGAATGGGAGGGACATGGTATGGGGCACAGAGGTGTCTGGACATAGAGTGACTCTGATTCTGCAGACTGAACTTTGTCACCAGTCTTAATTGTGCCCATTTTCCTCTTGGCACTAAACATAATTAATTCTTATTGTTCTGCTACAAATCATAAGATAAACAATATCATTAGCAGATTCAAATTTTCTCCTCTGCTAAATTTTATCTTTATGCTACATAAAGGTTACAAGGGGTATGTCATTCAGAATTTAGTTAATGAAAATGGCAAAATCCTAATTGTCTTGGTAGTAATTGTACACATAATTTGGAGAAGAAAACGGTAAAATCATTTCATAGATCAAATCCTATTGTAATGATTTCCTAGGAGAAGACAAATTATTTCACCAGACTTGATTTTATTTGCAAGGTTTCTCAAAATAAGTGGACCAGCTAAAGCTTGGTAATCTTTTATTTATAGAGAGATTTTCATACTGATGGTGTACATTGCACTGGGATTTGACAGGTATTACTTACAGAGTTGTTTTCTTTGGTTTTTTTTAGGAAAAAATAAAGATACTCTAAGATAGGCAACAAATATAACTGTTCTGAAATACAACACACAAATCCAAAACAGAATTACCAAGAAAATAAAAATATGATCAGTCTGAGCCTTGAGATACTTATCAAACTATGTGCTTCAAGAACCAGAATGAATACATATCAATCATTGAAGGGACTTTTAAAGGGCAGCATATCTTGCTTAAAGGGTTAACTATTTTAAAATACTTTCAAATTGCATTTTTAACACTATGTTACCCAAATCAGAAATACTGATTTACTCAGTCTCAAAATGAGCAATAAATATTGTTCCTCTTCTTATACATCCCATTCTCAGGTATCCTTTTACTTAATACTTGCCAATATGATTCAAAACTTAAACCTTTATGAGAAGGACAAAGGAAAGCAGAATTGCTCCTCAGCAACACTGACCACAAATTATACAACGTTTTGAGATTTCCTTGTCCCTCTTCTGCTACCCCTCAAAAAATGATCCAAGTCATGTGTAGAACAGATGTACTGAAGTACAACCTTCCTTGCTGGCACAATTCACTAGTAAAAAAGATGCTTATTCAAATTTAACACTGCTCCTCTTGTTGTTACCAATTCACAAAATTCAGCAGTAGTTTTCACGAAATTCCTTCTATAGGAAAAATGGGTGGTTCAGATGGAATTCAACAGTATGCAATTTCTATAAATATTATTTTTTCTTGCACTTTCCCATCTCTCTCTCATTCACAAAGGGCAGCATATTGAAAGTTTATAAGAAAATATCACCAACTTATTAATCCCCTCTGTGTACAGTAGGCAGTATTTTGGATTTTACACAGTTTTGATCTACAATACTGTTCTAATACATCTCTTGTATTAAACAATATATATATATAACTTCATATACTAAGTTTTGGTTAGGAATATATGATCACTACACTTAACAGAGAAAATCTTTTTCAAAGAAAAATACTATTTAATGAAATCTACCTTCTCTTTCTGCTAATGCTTTTATCTCAATTGCAGAAAAGTAATGGCCAGTAATCTTTTCTAAAGACTATAAAAGAAAAAAAAGAAAAAGAATATTTAGAAGAGAAGAAAATATTCATTCTGTAAGAAGTACCAATATTCAAAAGAGAAGTTCACTAAAAATTAGTTCAATTAACTTTATTTCTTATGAACCCTAATAGCTACACCAATAACCTAATCAATGTCAATACACGCACAAATAAAAGTGAGGTAATGCTTTCCAAGAAGCTGGCCTGATATGCAATGCCATATAACTATAGCATTTCTAGTCAGACTGGAACATCTGAAATGAAAAATGAAATACTCCACCTGAAAAATACATTAATTTTAAAGGTTTAGGCATTATTTTACTGCCTAAAAAGGCCTAGCTCATATTAAGTTCAGATGAGTGGACCTGAGTTTTTCTGTGAAGGTATGTTTGAGTGAATAATTTTGCTGAAGTCTAGATCACAAATGACACCTGAAGGATTTATTTTTTCCAAATTTCACAAATTAGGCATAATTTTTCTAAACTGTTTAGATACCAAACCATTATCTTTCTGGATGTCAATACTATTATCTCATATATATTAACAGATTAAATGTTTCCATTGGATAAACTATCTGGGGAATACAATGACAGTCCTATTAACTAGTGAGGGATATGCTCCAAAAAGCTTATAAATTATTTTCTTCCTAACTTACAAATGTACAAGTCTGTATATTTCAGACCAACACAAATAGAATAATGTGGGGGGGGGAGGTTAGGTAAGGTTCCACTGTTACTAGTACATCACTGTGGGAAGAATCTGCAAGAACTAATACAACCTTATTTATATCATTTCTCCTACTTAACTGGTCTTTGAACCAGTGATTGTTATATTCAGGTACTGATTAGTCTGCACAGACTCCGTGAATGTTGCCACCCACAGGATCTTTTCCATACTGTGAATTGGGGTAAGCAAAAAATGATTTATGGTAGAATAGGTAGGAATTCCCTGAAGAGGGAATGACAAAGAGTATGTACACCCCTACCCACGTAACTTTGATCTCAATGATTTGATATCACTTGTTACCTAATTTTAGAGAGTAAAGGATTAATATTTTCTTATAAGCAGATAATATATATTTAATCATCATATATAAGGTGATCTTAGAAATTTATCTCTGTTATCAAGTTAATGAAATAGAGAGATGGATCCTGTTCAAAAACTAAGTTCATTTTTGGTGATTTTTTTTCCCCTAAAAACAACAACAACAAAAGTGAGCTCATAAATTCAGAGAACAGATTGGTGGCTGGGAGAGAAGAAAGGTAAAATAGGTGGAGGGATTAAAAAGTGTAAACTTCCGGGCTTCCCTGGTGGCACAGTGGTTGAGGGTCCGCCTGCCGATGCAGGGGACATGGGTTCGTGGCCCGGTCCGGGAGGATCCCACATGCCGCGGAGTGGCTGGGCCCGTGAGCCATGGCTGCTGAACCTGCACGTCCGGAGCCTGTGCTCCGCAACGGGAGAGGCCACCGCAGTGAGAGGCCCGCATACCGCAAAAAAAAAAAAAAAAAAAAAAAAAAAAAATGTATAAACTTCCAGCTTAAAGTAAATAAGTCATGGGGATATAATGTACCGCATGGTGACTGCTGGACGAGGTCATGGAAAGCACATGACAACAGGTTGACCCTTGGGCTGGACTCAGGCAATCTAAGGCTCCTCTCCCCCTCCCCCCGTCCTGTATGTTCTGCCCACCGTTTCCACCCTAGGAACCATTTCAATGATGCAGCCTTGAGAGAGCAATGTGTTGTTAGGACCATCTGAACTGAATACATGACTGAACCCTGTTAAGGCCTCTATATATAAACTTTTAAGATTCTAGCGGGTCGGTTTGGAGGTCTACTCGTCTTGCGATCAGCCAAGACAAGCCTCATATATAAGCTTCCTTGTTTCTTAAACCTGCCACCTCCCAATCTGAAATGGTCTGCCTCTTTCTTAGGTCTCTCCTCGCCCTCTGTGTACAGTGACACAGTTTGGGATTTCACCAGAGGAACTCCCAAGGTTGCAAATCAACAGTGATTACAGTTAATAATACTGGATTGCCTATTTGAAAGTTGCTAAGAGAGTAGATCTTAAAATTTTTCTCACAAGGAAAAAAAAAATTTGTAACTATGTATGGCAACCGATGCTGACTAGGCTTACTGCGGCGATCATTTACAAAATATACAAATATGGAATCATTACGTTGCATTCCTAAAAGTAACATAATGTTATATGTCAATTATATGTCAATTAAAATAATAATTTTTAATGTAATATGTTTTACAACTATTGATAAGTATACTATGAAGTTACATCCCTTAAAGCTAAAAGTTCTTCGGCTGGGATAATGAAACATAATTATGTTAAGGAACCATTTTTATTTTGGGTGGTTTATTATTTGTTTCCCAACTAAAAATATTAAGAATATATGCTGTGGGTCTTTATCACTTCTTTGTGTTTTAAAGTAGGTCCAAAATTGGGGTTCCTATATAAAATCTTAATCTCCCCCACGGGTATAAATAGAGATTGAATAAAACAGAGTGGGAGCCAGTCTGAGGGCTTTGTCCTAAACCATTATTGTATTCAGACATTACCTATTTTGACATCTATGGGCTCTGTTAAACTTTCCTTAGTGCTAATATTTTTCTTTGGTTTCCTTTTGTAGCTTTTTGAAAAGTTTGAAGTATTTACTGTTGAAGAACAATGACTTGAGTTTTCTAATGGATGTGGTATTTTACCATACTTTTTTGACCATTATAGCTTTTCTCCCCTTTGGGTCTTTTGAGGAAGGCGGGCCCATGTCCTGTGATGCTGCGTTATTGCCAGCCAGCTCAACTTGGAGCAGAAGTGTGGTGCCTTTCTCTGCCAGTGTGTTCCTTGTGTGGGCTTTAATATTCATAAAAAGGATGTTAGCATTTGATTAAGATATGCTGGTCTTTAAAGAATATGGCTCTAAACTTGTGGCCACATAGAATAATTGCTCTCCAGATACTCATTCGTAAGTATAATTTTGAACTATCTGTACCTGAATTCCTATTCAAAGACCCACTGAGAGAAATAATATTTGTGAAAGTTTGACTCAGGAAGGATAGGCTCTAAAATTTACTCATAGATTAAGGAATAATCAAAAAGCAATGTCACTGATATTGAATTAGCATCTTGTTAAATTTATTTTTAGATTAAAAAAAAATTTTTATACTTCCCTGCACTTCGGGTTACGTTGAGAGGTGTTATAAAGAACAATCCTATGAATGAGTTCTGTGCATGCCATACAGTTACTGTTGAAATATTCCTTACAGTTCACAATGATATTCTGAGATGACTCACGGTCAAATTATTTCCCTGAGTAACAGGACCAGAGCACTAAGAAATAGAAGTTTTAACCTTCAGGGCCATGGAATGAATAACTGCTCTTGTTTCTCTTTCTGTGTTGGGTGCTAGAAATCTTAGAACTAAAATTTTTACCAAGCTCTAAAAATATATAGAAATCATGGCAAAAATTTTATACATTTAATACATTATATATTACATTTAAAAATGTAATAATCTATTACATCTGGCTGCATCCTATTCTTCTTACCTTATCTTTTGCTTCTGATTTCTCCTAATTGCCTTGGTGTACTAAATACTTTGGTATAAGCCACTTTAAATTCCCAGCCAATGTAAAACAATGTTAATAATGAATGGTATTTGAATGTGTTGTCTTTCCACTTTACGAAGATTTTCTCTAAATGATGACTAAGCCAGAGGCAAGGATCTAACATGGTCATAGTTACGGATCTTTGAGTTGACAGGAGATGGCATGTAAAATTAGGATATTTATTAGGGAATAGTCTTGTGATAAATAGCTGGAGAAGGAAAAAGAAGAAGGTAGGATTGAACAGAGCAAGAAGTTGAGCTGTAGTGGATGCTGTTCAATAGCTTCAGCTGCTCTCAAGCCAAAATAGCCCATCAGAGTTATCCTCCTCAGGCTGGAAGGGAGAGGCTTTTATACTCCCGGCTTTAATCAGTCATCAGACGTTGTTGCTCTAGGCAGAACTAGGCTTTGCCTCTCTACAGCTGAGGCTAACTTTGAAAGGGCTGACCACTATATGCTGTCTGCTGATGGCACTCACAGCAGCTAGGAACACAAGCCCATCCTTGAAAAGGGAAGCATAGCACCCCGTCTATCACAAATATTTTAGGTAAGTAAAATACCCTGAGGAAATTAGGACACACTCAGCAAGTTAAACCACCCTTGAGAAATTATTTTGCTCATAGGCTTATGTGCTAGTCATCCCTCCTTCTAACCTGCCTAGAGAAAACCTAGAGTATATCTCCCTGGAAGGGCATGAGTTGAATGATAAACGTTCCATATATTGTGTGTGTGTGAATGTGTTTGTGTATGTGTATGTGTGTGTGTGTGTGTGTGTGTGTGTGTGTGTGCGTGTGTGTGTATCTTAAAACAATATACACTTATTATTTCAGTTTCTGTCCTGGCACATCTTAACTATTCAGTCTCACAAGGCTGCAGTCGAGGTGTTGGCTGAGGCTGTTGTATGTATATTCAGTTATTATACAATATTTTGGGGTGTCTATTTTGTGCTGCATACAACTTAGACTCTAGACATGGACTTAAAGTAGAAACCATTGTGTTATATTTTTGAATGGAAAGCATTTACATTTTATGTTTCATTTCAAAACAGTATTGTAATAGGGATCTCCCTTCATAACAAGTATTCAAGCTGCATACATGTTTATACTCATGAACAAGAAGGATACTCTTAGTAAATGCTACACCACATGATTTGAAACACCGGACAATTATGTAACTTGATTTAACAGCGCTATATACAGGTGATGAAAAATTTATTTTCTTACTAAATCTATCAGCCAGTTTCCACCCCCTTGAAGCAAAACCCCAATTCACCACATTCTTCAAATTTGTGAGTACATACATTGTTCAGCTCAGTTGGTGAAAAAAAACATGGAGATAAATAAAGCGCACTTGCAGAATAAATACTAGAAGGCGCTACTGTGTAAAAATTAGTTTGCATGGTTCTCAGTACAAGTGTTATGAAATTTTTTTTTCATGTTTTAACTTAAAAAACTTTTTCCCTTTCAAATCAAAAGCAAACAGTCACAGTGGATTTTTTTCCCCCTGTCATTTATCTTTTTGCTTTTGACTAGAACAGACCTTAAGATTTTCTGATCTGAATCCTTGTCCTTCAAATGAGAAAACTAAAGTTTAGAGAGGCTTGAGAATTACCCATTTCGTGAGGGAAAATTCAGGATTGGAATCCAGGTTTTCCAACTCCTACTCCAGTGTCTTTTCTCCCCAATTATTCCATTTATTGATATTAATAGCTCTGAGAAATCAATAACATAAACAAATTTCCCATGC